>NC_092852.1:341050-385692 GCF_039878825.1 Excalfactoria chinensis
TACGGGTGGGGAGGGACACGGGCCGGGGGGCTGAGTGGGTTGTTCTCCCTGTGCCCGCTATGGGTCTGCCTCGCAAGCGGGAACACAGCAATAGGGGTGAGCGCCCCACGCGCGCTCCCCCCAGCGGGGGACACCCCGACCCCAAATGTTAACCCAACCCGCCCCACGCGTGTCCCCAACCCCCCGGGGAGCCCCCGACCCGAAGAGTGACCCATCCCCCCTTCACCCACGGCCCCCGATCTGCGGCCCCCGCTCCCCATCCCAATCCTGACCCCAAAACCCCGCAGATCCGCCCCCACCGCAGCCCACCCGTAAACCGCCCCACACCCCAGGGCGTGTCTCCGCTTCCCTCCACGGGGACACTCTCACCCGACACGCGTCCCCACCCCCCCGTGCAATTCCTCCCCCACCGACCCCTCACTCCTTCACCCTCCCCAGCCCTCCCCCGTACCCCCACCCCCACTCTCCAAACACTCGTGTCCCCCGCCCCCGCTCCCCCCCCGCGTTCCCCCCCGCGTTCCCCCCCCTCTCCGCCCCGTACCGGTTGGGGCTCCCTCCGCCCCAAGACCCGCAGGAGACCCCCTACGGCCCCGCGCGGGTTCATGGCGGTGCCACGCACGGCTCTCGGGAGGCGATTTGTCCGGAGGGGGGTTGGGGGGGGCCGCGCTCCGCCCGCTGCCGCCGTTTCCCGTCCGAAGCGCCCGGCCGGGAGGGGGAGGAAACGGGAGGGAGGGGTCGGACCTACTCTATGGCCCCTCCCCCTGATGGGGACTCCTCGCTGACCCCCACCGCGTCTCCCCCCGGCAGCCCCGCTCTGCTCCCGCAGCGCTCAGGACTTCCCGACCCCCGTCTCCCCATAAACCCACCGACTCATCACTCGCAGCTCCGGCTTCTCGGGGTCGGTCCGTCCCTTTGGAACCGCAGCGCAGCAGTTTCTCGTCCCGAGGCAGCGAAACTGCCCGTAAAAGTTCATTAAGTGCAGCGTGAGCGATGGTGGGGGTTGGCTGCGCCCCGCCGGGTCCGCAAAATGCCTGCGGCCCCCCCCGGCTGAAAGCAAACCTTCCTTTATCCTCTTCCTGCAGGGGAACAAACAGAAGGGCTCTCTTACACCTACGGCTGCGGTTGGGACAGCGGCGCCCGGCGGGGCTGCGAGCCTCCAGGCACCGAGAACGGAACGTCAGCCGGTGGTTCATCGCCTCCTCTTTGCTCCGAACCTGCTGCGACTCTGGATGTGTCGCTTATTCTTGTAAGCAGGTCTTCTATATTCTAACACACGGATTCAGTGCGTTTCCAGTAACAATCCACTGGCTAGAAAGCAAGTTCCATCACAAGTCTTGATCATTTAGAGTTTATCTTACGGCTGGGTACAAAACAGCCCCGCTAATTCAGACCCTCCGCCTCCTTTTGATTGATGCTTGAGCCCAAAGGCCACGCGTTGCGGTACAGGCAGCAGCTTCACCCACTGCAGGCACCAAACCCTGCAGTATTTTCAGCCAGGTCTTTAATTGCAAAGCAATTCAGGTAACAAAGGTAACACCCCCAGGGCCTCCCAGTGCCTTTCAGAGCCCCTTAGAGCCCCCCAGTGTCCCTCAGAGACCCCCAACAGTCCACAGTGCCCCACAGTGCCTTGCAGAGCCCTGCAGGGCCTCCCAGTGCCCCCCAATGCCCTCCAGTTCCCCCAGTGCCCCTCAGAGCCCCCCAAAGCATCCCTGTACCCCCCAGAGCCCCTCAGAGCTCCCAAGACCCCCTGAGAACCCCCCCAGGGTCCCCCCCTACCCCCAGCGCCCCTCAGAGACCCCCATTGTCCCCCAGGGCCCCCCAGTGCCTCCCATAGCCCCTCAGAGTCACCCACGGCCCCACAGCGTCCCTCAGAGCCCTCCAGAGCCCCCCAGTGCCCCCCAGTGCTCAGGAGAGCCCCCTGTGGCCCCCAGATTCCCCCAGAGCCACTCAGTGACCCCACAGCACCTCTGACTCCCCCACGGCCCTCCGTGCCTTCCAGTGCCCTCCAGAGCTCACCAAAGCCCCTCAGGGACCTCAGTGCCCTCCAGTGTGCCCCAGTGCCCCTCAGAGCCCCCCAAAGCCCCCCTGTATCCTCTAGAGCCCCCCAGAGCCCCCCAGAGCTCCCCAGCACCCCTCAGCCCCCTTCAGTTCCCCTCAGGGCCCCCCAGTGCCCACCAGTGCCTTCTAGTACTCCCCAGAGCCCCCCAGAGCCCCCCAGTGCTCCCCAGTGCCCCTCAAAGCACCCCAGAGTTCCCAAGTGCCCTTCAGAGAACCCCAAGGTTTCCCAATGGCCCCCAGACCCCTCAGAGCCCCTTAGAGCCCTCCAGAGCATCCCAGTAACCCTCAGAGCTCCCCAGTGCTTCTCAGAAGTCCAGGTCCCCCCAGGGCCCCTCAGAGTCCCCTGGAGCCCCTCAGAGCACCCCAGTGCCCACCAGTGTCCCCCCAGAGTCTCCCAGTGCCCCTTAGAGCATCCTAGTGTTCCTCAGGGCCAACCATTGCCCTCCAGTGAACCTTAGATCCCCCCAGAACCTTCCAGAGCCCCAAAGTGCCCCTCAGAGGTCCCCAGTGCCTTTTAGAGCCCCCCAGTGCCACCCAGTGCCCCTCAGAACCCCCAGAACCTCCCAGTGTCTTCCAGTTCCCCCCAGTTCCCCTCAGGAGCTCCCAAGCCCCCCCCCAGAACCTCCTAGTGCACCCCAGTGCATCTCAGAGATCCTCAGTGTACCTGAAAGCCCCCTGGTGGTCCCTGGTGCTCCTCAGAGCAACCCAGTGTCCCTCAGAGTCCCCCAGGATCCCCCAGTGCCATTTAGAGCCCATCAGTGCCACGCAAGGCACCTAAGAGCACCCCAGGGAAGAGGGAAAGGGAAGGGAAGGGAAGGGAAGGGAAGGGAAGGGAGGGGAAGGGAAGGGAAGGGAAGGGAAGGGAAGGGAAGGGAAAGGAAACGGAAAAGGGAAAGAAAAAGGAATAGGAAATGGAATAGGAAAAGGAAAAGTAGGAATAGGAAGGGAAGGGGAAGGAAGGGAATTGATGGCCTACTGCCCCCCCTGTCACGGCCATAGATTGATCTGGATAACTCTGTGACAGGTGCCCTGAAAGGCCCTGGGGGACACTGGGAGACACTGCTGGGCTCTGGGGGGAGCTGAGGGGCTCTGATGGGCACTGGGGGACCCTGCAGCACTCAGAGGGGCACTGGGCTGCCCTGGCTGGAACTGGGGTCATTGAAAAGCACCGCAGGTCTCAGGGGGACACTGGAGGGCACTGAGGGTCACTGGGGGGCACTGAGAGGCACTGGGGATGCTGAAGAGCCCTGGGCACCCCTGAGGGGCTGTGAGGAGCAGTGGGTGGCACTGGATGGCTCTGAGGAGCTATAGTGAGCATTGGGGGGCCTTGAGATGGGGGGTCAGAGGGGCACTGGGGGTCACAGGGGGATTCTGGAGGAGAGCCCAGTGGGGCTCTGAGGAGCACTGAGGGCCACTGGGAAGCACTGGAGTGACCAAGGGGAGTTTGAGGGGCTCAGGGAGGCACTGGGGGGCACTAAGGAATTCTAAAGAGTGATGAGGGGCAGTGGTTGGGTCTTAGGGCCCTTGGGAAGCCCAGAGGGGCTCTGAGGAGCACTCAGGGGTTCTGTGATGCCTTGCAAGGCACTGGAGTGCATTGGAAAGGTGTGGGGTGGTCTGAGGGGCTCTGGAGGGATCTGGGTGGCTCTGAAAGGCCATGGGGTACGCTGGGAGGCACTGCTGGGCTCTGGGGGGAACTGATGGGCACTGGGGGCTCAGCAGGGCTCTGAGGAGCACTGGGTGACTCACTGGGGTGCCCTGGGGAGAATGTGGGAGCATTTGGAGTCTTTAGGGAGCTCTGAGAAAGACTGGGGTCCAGAGCAAGGCTCTGAGGGGAGCTGGGATGCACTGGGGATCTCCAGGTGGCACCTGAAGGCTCTGAGGGGCATTGTGGGCATTAGAAAGCCCTGGGGGTATCTGAAAAGCACGGGGGGCACTAGTGGGCTTTGGGGGTCCATGCAGGGCTCTGAAGGTCACTGGAGAGCATTTAGGGGCTCTGGGGTGCTCTGAGGGGCACCAGTGAGCTTCGTAGGACACTGGTGGGCTCTGAGGCTCACTGGGGTGAACTGGGGGGCCCTTGTGAGCCCTGGGGGTCTCTGAGGAGCACTGGAAGGCACTAGCGGGCCCCAAAAGGGTCTGAGTGTCAATGACACACACTGGGTGGGCTGGGGGGAATATGAGGACCTGGGAAACAGTAGGGAGTGCTCCAGTGCAGGGATCCATAGCAGCGGCTAGAGGTCACTGCCTGTGCAGCTCATGTATTGTGGGAATACAAGGAAAGCTGTTCAGAGCAGCTTGTGGAGCAAGATAAACAGCAATGCATGCCAGCATGGCAGCCGTTTTCTTGGGCATCAGTTCACTTGATTGGCCCAGTTGCCTTGGTTTGTCCCTTGGTGAGCCAGGCAGACAAATATCTTTAAAGGTACCCAAATATAAGCCCCCTAAAATAATTACCATGTTGTTTTTGAACAATATAATGGGATAGTTTGCATGGGATAAGACTAGCCCTATGAGTGAAGTTTTGCCAGGGCACATCCCGGGATTCCTAGGATCCCCATATCACAGGATTGCTTGTATCGTTGAAAAATGGGGCCCACTGTGGGACAGAGGAAATGTTCAGGAGTCCCCAGCCCGCCTGGATGAGTATTTCAATAGTCTAAACAAAGATGTACTCAGTGCTTGAGAATATGCAACCATCCAACATAATGATGAAAATCATTCCTTAATTACATGATTAATAGCTGCACATCGTGCAACGTGGACAAACAAGAGTGATCTACCATTAAATATCGGCCTATGGTCCTTATGGAGGACTTGAAGAACTATATTCGAGAATTAGGCACGAAGGAGGCAATCTATGAGGAGGATTCTGAGAGCCTGGACATGGCGAAATTTTCAGCAGGAATGAGGGACGCACAACAGCTACCTGCCTAACTTAACTTTTGAAATGCTGTAGGGCAACACTTAGTCAACTTGGAGAGAACGGCGTATTCAGGTTCAAGATAACAGCACAGTACACAGGGACCTCATCCTGCAGCAAGCTTCACCACATCAGCATGGTACTTTGGTATCCATACTGAATCCCCTAGTGACCTCAGAGACCATAATACAACAGGCTGCCCAATTGGTGGCATATCTGGGGGAGACAGAGCATCTGGGGGCCAGGCGCAATGTCTGAATGGTGCTGGATCCATCCACCACCACTCCCTAGGAGACCTGCCCCTAAGGTAACTCAACGTGGACCCATCAGGGTCTTAAGAAAACAAATGTTCAATGACCTGATTGGAGCGGGAGTTCAGTTTCAGAAGATTGATGGGCAGCCTAATCAGGTCTTATTACAACTAAGGAGACGGTTATCAAACAGTCAGAGATTCCAACATTTGCCCCAGAGGGGAGGAGTTAGACTCATAGAATGGATTCCACAACACACGTCGAATCTACAAGACTTCATAGTCCCATTGAAAAAATGTAAACCTCCTCAGGTGTCCCAGGCAGCCACAGTTGAGCCGTCAGAAAGAAAAGACTTGGGGACTGCAGAGCTGATGGCATGACAGAGAAGCCCAAATTCCCCAAGAGTAAAGTCTCTAGAGGGGACCAGAGACCCTACGTCGAACTAACGATTCATTGGTCCCCAAAAAATGTGTGGCGTGTTATGGCATTAGTAGGTACAGAACAGAAGATACAGCAATTATATATGGTGAATATATGGTGAAGATATCAATTATATATGGTGAACCAAACCAATTTTCAGGCACTGAGGCAATGATAGGTGGGTTCGGGGGGCAGATGATCCCTGTAACCCAAACATGGTTGAAACTGGGGGTTGGGTGTCTACCACCCTCGGAGTACAAGGTGTCCGTCACCCCAATTACAGAGTACATATTGGGGACAGACATCCTGTCGGGTCTGACTCTCCAAACCACTGTGGGAGAGTTTAGATTAAGGGAAAGATGTATTAGTATCTGGGCGGTGCAGGCAATCATAAGGGGTCATTCATTGAACCTATTTGTTTGCCACAACCACACCGGATCACAAATACAAAGCAGTGTAGAAACCCGGGTGGGCAAGAAGAAATTACCAAGACCAATTACCAATTACCAGGAGCTGGAGAGAGTAGGGATCATTAGACCTGCACACAGCCCATAGAACTCCGCCATATGGCCAGTGAGGAAGTCAGATGGTACATGGCAAATGACAGTAGACTACGGAGAACTGAATAAAGTCACACCTTGATCCATGCAGCCATACCCAACATCGCCTCCCTGATGGATACACTGAGTAGAGAGAAACGTATCACTGCGTTTTGGATCTGGCAAATGAATTTTCAGCATCCCAATTGCTAAGGAATCTCAAGACCTCCAGAACTCTTTTCCTATAGTGCCTCTTTCTCAAATAAAGATTCTATCATTGCCCTCATTTGCCCTTCAGGTGCCATTCAAGATGTGCTGTAGGGCCAAAGGGAATGTGACAAAGAAGGCCAAGGGCAAAGGCTGGGAGAACGCTGCATGGAACACCAAAACAAGAGGGCAAGAGAATATGGCTGATCAGTGAAATTCATCTTGTTATATACTCTAAACCCGACACAGGTAATGCTCTCCTGGCACTTGCTCATTGGTTGAGTGTCTCACCATCTCCCTGATGCTGTGGCTATGCTACATTGCCACACAAAGTGATTACCAACCTGTTGTTTATGATGGACTGTCCCATGAAACAGGTGGGCAATTTTTCTTAAGGCATGTTCACTTTGTTCTGTACCAGGCTCTCCATTCCCCCTGCACCCCTGTCTTATCTTGTTCCTGTACTCTGTCTTTCCCAAATGACATAAATTGATATGAAGGGGAGAAATTGTCGTATTTTGGATACAAAAAAGGGTGTTTTGGGGAGAAAGTGTCATATTGTGCTAAAAAGCGGCATTTTGTGGAGAAAAAGTCTTCTTTTGGAAATGAAGTGCAGTGTTTTGGTTAGAAAATGTCATTTTGCTGGGATAAAAAGTGATAATCATGAGAGAAGATGTTTTATTTGTGGGATAAATAGTGATTTTGGTTTATGTCAAAATTTAGTCAGTTTTCTCTCAATTATCTCTATTTATTCCAGAAATGAAACAACTTCTCTCATAAGTATCACTCTTTATCCCAGCAAAAGGACATTTTCTCCCCCAAGTACTTCTTTTCATCCTCAAAAGTAGACATTTTCTCCACAAAAGGCCACTTTTTATCGGAATATGATGCATTCAACCCAAAAATACCCTTGTTTGTCTCCAAAATATTTTCTCTCCTTACTATCAGATTATGCCAAAAATTAGATATCTTTCCTGTGAATATCACTATTTATCCCACAGATAAAACATCTTCTCTCTTAATCTCTTATCAATCTGAATTTTGACCAAAAAGTCATTTTCTCTCAAAAATACTACTTTTCATCCACAAGAGAAGTCCTTTTCTCCACAAAATGCCTCTTTTTAGCACAATATGAAGCTTTATCTCCCAAATATGCTTGTTTGTCTCCAAAATATGACAATTTCTCCTCTTATATCAGTTTACGCCAGAAATTAGGCACCTTTCCCCCGAATAACACTGTTTATCCCAGAAATTAAACACGATCTCTCTTAATTATCAATCTGAACTCCACCAAAAGGACATTCTCTCCCCAAAATACTGCTTTTCGTCCCCAAATAAGACTTTTTCTCCACAAAATGCTGCATTTTTGCACAATATGATGCTTTCTACCCAAAATACCCTGCTTTCTCTCCAAAATATGGCAATTTCTCCACTTAATATGATTTTATGCCAAAAATCAGTCATCTTTCCCCTGAATATCACTACTTAACCCAGAAATAAAACATGATCTCTCTTAATTATCACTCTGAATTCCACCAAAAAGACATTTTCTCCACAAAATACTGTTTTTCATCCCCAAAAGAAGGCTTTTTCTCCACAAAATGCCACTTTTTTTGCACAATATGATGATTTCTACCCCAAAATACCCTTGTTTGTCTCACAACAGAAGAGTCAGATCTTCTCTCTGCTCCATCCGTGGCATACTCTGAAGTTCAAGGCATTGCAAAGCTATGGCACATCTACACTCTTTTGACTTGAAGCTGGCAAATGTTGTCTCATTGTAAGGAAGAACAAGAAAGATGACGTGGGCAATTATGGACCTGTCAGTCTGACTCCAGTGCCTGGTAAAATTATGGAGAAAGTGATGGTGGGAGTTATGGAAAAACAGCTGAAGGACAATTCTGTCATTGGTTGCAGCCAACACAAGTTCCTGAGGGGAAGGTCCTGTTTAACTTCAGGTTCTTTTATGACACGGTTTTCCATTTAGCTGACCAAGGGAAGCCAGTTGATGTTATCTTGAGGATTTCAGAAGAGCTTTTGATACTGTTTCTCACATCACCATTCTGGACACAATGTCCTGCATACGGCTAGACAGAAACAGAACGTGGTGGGTGAGCAGTTGGCCAACAGGTCAGGCCCAAAGGCTTACAATCAATGGGTTCCATTAGGCTGGTAGATGGTCACTATCAGGGCTCCCCATGGCTTCATTTTAGGGCCACTTCTCTTTCATGTTTTTGTGGATGACTTGCATGCAGGACTAGAAGATGTTCTGAGCAAGTTTGCTGCTGATGATACCAGATGAGGAGGTGCTGTTGCCTACACTGAGGGTGGAGAGGACTTGTAGAGAGATGTGGACAAGTCAGAGAAGTGGGTACCAGTTGGCACTAAGCACCAAGTGCATAAACCATAACATGAACAAGTGCCTGATTCAGCACCTGGGTAGGGGCAACCCTGGACATACACACTGACTGGATACGGACACTGGAAAAAGGTCTGACTGAAAAGGGTTGGGGGGGTCGTGGTCAACATCAAAATGAATGTGAGTCAGCAGTGTGCCCAGGCAGCCAGGAAGGCCAACGGTCCCCTGGAGCACATGAAGCAAGTTATTGCCAGCTGGGTGAGGGAAAGGATCGTCCCTCTCTGCTCTGCATTGCTACAGCCTCACCTGGAGCACTGGGTGCACTTCTGGGCACCGCAGAACAGAAAGGACATCAAAATACAGGAGAGTGTGCAGAGGGCACTGGAACTGAGAGATCTGAAGTTCAGCGTTTCATTAGGTTTGACTGCTTGTTCAGACTGGGCCCTTCTCACATCCCACATCCTGCAATGAGACACAGGGCACACATGGGACATGCACTTCACAGCATCCTTGCACCCCATGCAGAGCCTGGGATCTTCTGTCCCCATGTCTTTTATTTAACATCATACAGATCTCCATCCCACTGCCCCAGGAAGGGCCTTGAGCCAACAAGAGGGACAGGATCTCCCAGCCAAGGGTCTGGGGATCAGGGCTTGGCCTGTCAGCTTGGTAAGGCAAAGGAAGGGTTTCTTAGCATCAGAGCCACCATGCCAGTGCCTTTGCCTGCCTGTAGTCATGGCTTCCAATTATCTTCCTAACAAGTCCCTTGGGAAGCTTGCTTGGTAATGGCCCTCAGTGGGCCCATTAATACTCCAAGAAACTTCACTGTTAATTCTGACTGCCTTGCTGAGTACTTTGTGCAAACTTCTCACTGCACTGGAGGTTGATGGACTCAGCATCAAATGCGCCCTGGGGCCCATTATAACCTAAAGAGCCTCCTGAGCCTTGAGCCTTCCTGTTATCTTCTTCAGGATTTCAGAGCTTGTTCAGCAAAATGGAGAGGTATCTGGCGAGAGCTTAAAGAGGAAGAGTCCAAAATACACAAAATACACTTACTGTCTATTTATTTATAGTTGGGTTTAAAGAAGACATCAAATCAGCACTGTGCAACTGATACCAATCCAGGATGCCCCCAGTGAGGTCTATTCTGTTACTGTTGGACAAAGGTGCTCCTCAACCTCCCTTTCCCATTTCTTCTCACATTGGTCCCATGGGACTTGTGTCACTTTTCCTCACATCACTCTTCTCCTCTGCAGTCACCTGCTCAGTGTTAAACCTGCTTTGCACCAGCTCCCACTGGCTTTCCTCAGAGAACCAGCTGCACATGGGCAAGGAAAGAATTCTCTTTTTTATTTTTTTGGCCAACAAACAGAAGGAAAGGTGATGCAATTGAATGAAGAGTAAAACACAGTGATCTGCTGCACGCCATGTCCAAACTGCATCTATTGAGGTTTGTCTTTCAAAGGGAATATTTGTACTAGAAATGAGTTAGACACAGATAGGATGGCACAGATAGAATCAAAGGGAAGGAGTTGACTACAGAGTCCATTGGAGTTTGGAGCCATGGAGCAAATTCCATTAATCTCCCTGAAAGTCAGAGATCAACCAGACAGTCGGGAGGTATCTGACTAAACAAAGAGCAAGCGATGGGGAAATCCAGAGGGCAGTGGGAGGAGCTGTGTCCAAATGGCCTGCTGAAAACATGCCCTTAACCACGGCCATTTATTTAGGAGAGCTGGAGACACCTGGAGGATGAGTGACCTCAAATTGACAGCAGGGTAGAGCAGCGGTGGGTGCCAGGCATTAGTCACTGAGCATT
The DNA here is from genome assembly GCF_039878825.1 of Excalfactoria chinensis. Lineage (NCBI taxonomy): Eukaryota > Metazoa > Chordata > Aves > Galliformes > Phasianidae > Excalfactoria > Excalfactoria chinensis. The sequence continues at coordinate 351,621 of NC_092852.1, forward strand.
GGCACTGGCACCGCTGTCTGTGTCCCTGTACCTGAAGGCATCTGTGTCCTGCAAACACGGTTCTGGAAAACATTGTAATTACAGGGTCAATTTTTAAAAGCTGCTGCAAAGAGTAAGTCCGTTTGTTAAGTCAATGAGGGTGTCAGTATTCCATGAAGGTGCAGTAAGAAACGGAAGCTCTGCGCTTTTTCACAGTGAGTTAAACCTGGAAACAAAGAGTGACAACCCTTGAAGGAGGACGGCCCCCTACCCCCCGCAGCTGGTCAGCAGTATTTATCTATCTGTATTTCTAGTATTTATCTATCTGTTATGCAAAGCCTGGCACCCTTTTCCTTCCCGGCCATCTTTGTTCTCCCCATTCTGACCACAGGGCAGAGTGAAGTGCTTAATAAACAAACACTCGTGTGTTCACAGGTGCCACCTCATCTGCGGGGCAGCAGCTCTAATGGTCTCCATTGGTCTGCATCTCCCCCTCAAGCAGGGACACAAGAGATGCACGCATAGCGTGTAGCTCAGGCACTGATTTAATGCTGTGCAACAAGCCGTTATATACCGTGATACACGACCGCCCCACAACCTCATGACCCCTTGTTACCACCCACACCTCGCCCCAGGTCCACCCTACCATCCTACAACAGGCATGCACACACCTCGCAAGGCTGAAATCCTGTTATCCACAGCCACTGTGGTTTACTTGGCAAATGGCACAGGAACTTGTCACGCATCATACAGGCTGAATTCAGCTCAAGAGAGTCCGGATGCTGGGTGCTAGAGGCAGTCAGCCCTGCACCGTGCCTGCCGTGCATCACACTGCATTGCTTCTGCTGGAGTCCACGTGAATCTTGGTCTGTGATGACTCTCCCATAATTATATTGCAGTTATATTGCAGTATCTGCAGGCAGATGAGATGCCTTTCAAGTCATGTTCCTGATGTCCAAGTTGTGTGCCCATCATGTGCTAATGCTGTTGTGCCAATCCAGGGGGGCAACAGGAAGGACAAAGACACCAACGTAAGGGATAGGCTTCTTTTGCTGCCCAATACTATTAACAGAAAAAATAAAGCAGTGTCTGTAGCCTAAAGATAAGCATAACAGTAAAGGAAATTAGCAAGGCAGTGGGCCTAATCATTGCTATGTGAGCTCAATGGTTAAGATACATCACCAGCTGACCCAATACTTTCCCATCACCCATATCCGCAGTCACTGGGGTGCTGTTTGCAATGAGGATCTGGAGAACCTCTCCCAGCCATCAGGAACTTTTACAGCAATACATCCATCCAGGTGAGGCGTCCAGAGCTGCTGCAAGCAGGTCCAGCTTTTATACGACTGAATAAACCAATGAGTCCAGGGGAACACCTGGTGCCCTCTTGCTCCTCTTGACTTTCTCCTCAAAGCCTGGTCAGGGTTCAAGGAGGCACAGAAGGACTTGTGCTGTCAATCTGGGTGTACCACAGGCCTCTCTGGCAAGACTGTCTGCCCAGTCCCCCTGCAACAGGCTCTGTCAGGTACCAAACATGGCAACAAAGCTCCCCTTGGGTTGGGTCCACTGTCATCATGGAAATGAGACTGGGAGGTCAGAGCGTTTGTCCAAGTAGTTATGGTGGAGTTCTCTCGAGTCCTGTGAGGCACAAAGGTGAGAGGCTGATCCCTTGTGGCCCTAGGAATGTGGCGTGTGGGGATGCTGGGAGGTGGGAGGCCAATGGGGACAAGGACTGTGGGGACATCGTGGTGCTACGGGGACATCATAGGGACATGAAGATATAGAGAAATGAAGACAGAGGCGATATGGGGACATGAAGACATCATAGTGATGTGAGGGCAGGGGGACACGGAGCTATTGGGACATGGGGATATGGGACATGTGGAAGCAGGTGGGTGACAGAGACATCAGAACACGGGGAAATAAAGTGCATAAACGGTGCATTTCACGCTTGTGTTGGACAGGAGTTCAGCACGGCTTCTTTAAGCAGTTATTTCCTTGTACCACTTGCCATGCTGCATGAATCCAGTGGTCCAGACTGAATGCATTCTCACTATAGTAAGAGCTGTACGTGTAAGAGAAAGAGGACCTGACGCTTGAAGGATGCTGTTCTCTGACCTTAGCCAGGAGAGATTGCCGTAACTTTGTCTTAATGTAAAACAGTCAATTCAAAATGTGTTATTTGCCATGAAAAAGCTGATAGTTGTGGGTGTTCTACTTGGTCACAATAATGTCTGTCCCTGTTCTGAATTATAGGATGACAAAATGATAGGATGGCTTGGGTTGGAAGGGAACCCAAGGATCATCAAGTTCCAATCCCTGTGCCACAGGCAGGGCCACCAACCTCCAGATCTGGCAGTAGACCAGGTTGCCCACGATCCCGTCCAAGATGGTGTTGAACACCTCTGGGGATGAAGAAACCACATTATCTCTGGGCATCCCCTCCCAGCACCTCCACCACTCATAAAGAACTTCCCCCTGACATCCAATCTACACTTAACCTCCTTGAGCTTTGTCTGGGCGTGATCCCTGGATATCAGTCTGGAACAGGGGGACACAGACCCCAGGAAAAGAAAAAGAGAGACAAAGGAATAAAGGAAAAGAAAGGAAGGGGTTTGCCCTGTGACCCATCCAGCCCTGGGCCACGCGCTCCAGGAAAGGGAGAAGGGCAGAGAGCAGACAGATCGTTTTAACAAAGAGAAAACACAATGGCAACAATCTGAGGTTACATTACTAAATGTAAGCAGATCCAACAAAGCAAGAGTACCCAAAGTAGTGCGAGGGAAGCACGTGCTTTTCTCTGCTGCCAGCTGAGAAGGCCAGAGGCAAAGAGCCACTGGGGTCTGGTCTGGAGTCCGACCTCACTTCCTCTTCACACCAAGTCCTCTGGGGATGCTGCCCCTCTTTTCCCCTCTGGGAACCCAAACTGCCCAAAACTGCGGTAACATGGAAGCAAAATGTGAACTCTTGAACTCCCGCTGTTCTGCATGATGTTCTTACATGGAATACCGACAACAAAAATCACAAAACCAGAACAGTGAGCTCATCCATTTCGTCAGCTGAGCAACTCTGCATGCTCCATGGAGACAAAGGCACTTGGAGGTGCCCTAAACGCTGGGGTCTGTTGTCATCAGGATGGCCAAGAATACCTCTTTCCCCTCTCTGGCCCTCAGCTGATGCTCAGGAAGGAGGTGTCCATCTCAGGGATTTCCCACATGGTTTACAAGCACTGGCACACATTCAGGAGCACCCAAGGCACCTTGGGCATCACCCAGTGTCTGTGTGTGAGCAACTGACTCCGTGCTGAAGGGCCAAGGACTCAGAGCAGGAGCTCACATGCAGGCAACTCCTTGTGCACATCTGAACTGAACCAGAGGAATCCCAGCTCCTGTGGGTCCGTGGGGAGCTGAACCCCATTTCAGCCCCAGGGTTTGCCTCCAGGGATGAGATGCCTGCAGTAACTCAGCTGGATCAATGCCCTGCATAGGGAAAGTCCAACCCTCTCTGTCCTTGCCCGGGTGCCTTTTTTATTCCATCAAATGTTCCATCAAATGACTCCCCATATGTCTGGAATCACTCGCTGACCACTGGACATCTGGAGGTTACTTGAGCATTGTTCAAAGCACAGTCATGATGCTGTTGTCTTTCAGGAGCTGATGGCCATGAGGACCCAGAGACATCTCAAGGGAGATGAGTGGGAAGGATAAAAATGACATCCTCTGCTGCTGTGCTGGGCTGGGCTCCTGGGACACAGGGAGCTCATACAAATGGGCAGTGCTGCAAAGAGACAGCTGTGCCCAGGAGCAGCTCTTGTGCACAGCACAGCCTGCAGGTGACCGACAGAGAGGAGAGAAAGGGGAGAGAGCTTACAGGATGTGTGAGGTGTGAGCAGGCTGCGACCTCACTGCAGGAGCATTGCTCACACATCACGACATGGTAAGTCTCACTGCAGACCATGAGCTGCTTTTAATAGAGGGTTAACTAAACTGGGACATCCCATAGCAGATCTGGCTGCAGGCACTGCATGTTTCTTTACTGTGGAAAAAGCCTTCTGCTCCAGCTGAGGGCTTCCGTGCTGCAGTGTCAGAGCACAGCCCTGAGGGCTGCGTGTCCCAGCACGGCTGCAGACTGTGCAGTCAGGGCTGCAGGCGGGTGCCCAGGGCTGTCCTGCAGAGCAGGGTCCCTGCTGTGCCCCATGGCTGTGTGCCGGCTATGGGACTCTGCCGCCTGCCAGGCTCAGCACTCAGCCTGCCCGGGGAGCTGCCCAGGCATCTCCAAGGTGATGTGTTGGGGGAAGGAGGAGCCCCCCGGCAGGACTTCTGCTGCCACAGCTGCTGCCTGGGGAAAGGGGATCACAGCTGCACTGCACAACAGAATATTTCTGAGGGTCCTTTGCAAGAGGAGAGCCAAGGCAGGGATTTTCCATTTCCTGTTCTTAGGGAAGGATAGAGGATTGGAGGCAGAAATCTAAAAGGGGCTGTCAAATTTGAACACAGCTCTGAGACCCCCAAATATTTCTTCAGTCCATCAGTTGTTTTGTGAGCAGTCACACAGAATGTGCTTTCAGCCTCTCCTTCCTAAAAGGACACAATCAGTTTAATTTATCATTGTTTTCTGCAGACATTAATAGTTCACTTATCCTGCAAACAGGCTGATTTCTCTATGGCAAATTGAAGTGCACAGAGGCTGGGGCTGCGGTCTTGAAGAGCAGCTGGAGTAAAGAGGAAAATATCCAGGAGGCTGGAATATGTTTAGGAGATGAGAAGAAAGTAAGAGTTGCCTAATCTTATAAAGGGATGGTGAAGCATGTGAAAATAAATTCAAATTATGTAGTTAAATGAACATTTTCCAAAGGGAAAGGAAATCTTTTACAATACAGCAGGAGTGTCTCTGAGAATGGTCTGGACTCTGATCTCTGTGCAGGACTCCATGCCCAGCAACAGCAGATGCCCAACAGCAGCTCCATCAGCGAGTTCCTCCTGCTGCCGTTGGCAGACACGCGGCAGCTGCAGCTCCTGCACTTCTGGCTCTTGCTGGGCATCTACCTGGCTGCCCTCCTGGGCAACGGCCTCATCAGCACAGCCGTAGCCTGCGACCAGCACCTGCACAGCCCCATGTACTTCTTCCTGCTCAACCTCGCCCTCCTCGACCTGGGCTGCATCTCCACCATTCTCCCCAAAGCCATGGCCAACGCCCTCTGGGACACCAGGGCCATCTCCTACGCAGGATGTGCTGCACAGGTCTTTTTCTTTTTCTTCTTCATGTCAGCAGAGTATTACCTTCTCACCATCATGTCCTATGACCGCTACGTTGCCATCTGCAAGCCCCTGCACTACGGGACCTTGATGGACAGCAGAGCTTGTGCCACCATGGCAGCAGCTGCCTGGGGCACTGGGGTTCTCAATTCCCTGCTGCACACTGCCAGTACGTTTTCACTGCCTCTCTGCCAAGGCAATGTTGTCAACCAGTTTTTCTGTGAAGTCCCCCAGATCCTCAAGCTCTCCTGCTCAGGCTCCTACCTCAGGGAAGTTGTGCTCATCATTTTGAGCGCCAGTTTATTCTTTGGGTGCTTTGTTTTCATAGTTGCGTCCTATGTGCAGATCTTCATGGCCGTGCTGAGGATGCCCTCTGAGCAGGGACGGCACAAAGCCTTCTCCACGTGCCTCCCTCACCTGGCCGTGGTCTCCCTGTTTCTCAGCACTGCCTTTTTTGCCTACCTGAAGCCCTTATCTCTTTCCTCCCCACTCCTGGATCTGGTATTGGCACTTCTGTACACAGTGGTTCCTCCAGCACTGAACCCTATTATCTACAGCATGAGGAACAGAGAGATCAAGCATGCTCTCAGGAGGGTGTTGCTATATGCACTATTCCAGCTTCCATAAAGTGCACCTCTTCCTCACATGATTCCCAGTGATGGTTCTTTATGTTTTATGCATCTTTGATTGTTTGATTGTGTATGATACAGCAATATGCAGAAAAATATTGCAAGTTATTTCACTTCTTTCCTACCTACTTTCCATTTTCTCACTCCAAGAGCTCATGCAAACATTGAACCAGATTCCCTGAATAGGTTAAGAGATAAATAAAAAGCTTTCCTAAAAGACTTTTCCTTTTGTCTTCTGCTTTCCCACCTTGTCCGGGTCTGGGGGAGGTACAGCCATGGACAGCAGCACAACATGCTCTTTTCAACCCTGCTCTATTTCCACTGCCACAGTGCTCTCAAGTCCTCTCATTTCTGCTGGCCTGAAGGTCTTGTGTGTCTCATGATAGTCCTGTTATGCCTACAGCAGCACTCCGGGGCTGTAGTCAGTAGCTGGCAATATGAATGGCTGTGTCAGAGCTGGTCTCCTTGTTGGCACTGCCATAGCAAGAGGGTCCCTTCAGAGCAGGACCAGAGCACTGGAGGGCTCTTCCAAAGCTGGTGTAAGGAATAAACCTCAGGAGCTGCTCCCTGAGAAGACCTCGAGATCTTCTGGTGCTCTTCACTGCATGACCAGGTCAGATTCAAGAGCCCCAAGGAGATCTGTAAGGGGCTCAGGGCAGTGCTGCTGTTTAAAGTTTATGGGTTGAGATAAAGAGGAAAAAAAAAAAAAAAAAAAAGGATAATAATTATGACAAACGTATTTATACATATATCTTTAGTATATTTTCACATATTTACAACATATGCAGTTACAAACAAATATGCATAGATACTAATACATATGCATATCTGTTTGCAATTCCAGGACCTTTTACAGGGGTTTTAACAGCCACTGTCCTCCTTCTTGTGAGACATTTCTGGAGCTGTTGGGGTTGGATGTTCTCAGAAGCCCACAATCCAGCAGGAAGCACATGGCTGTTAATCAAACTGTGTGGCAATTTCAACCTGCAACAGCTGACGGGCTGCTGGCTGGGGTCTGTGCTTTCAGGCTCACACACGTCAGTGCCTTTGAGAGGCCAGCAGAAGCAGCTGGTTTGCACGTTGTTTGTCTGGTTCCCACTTGTTGTGGAACAAGGGCAACCGGGGGGTGGGCCTGAGTAAAGAACTGCTAGGATAAGAACGGCTGAAGCAGTTGAAGTGGAACCATGGAACGGGGATACAAAGAAGCTCCTCGACAGATGCCCCATGGTGACACGAGGAGGGAGGACTCTGGGATTAGGAAGGGTCGTGCGTGGGGTTGCATAGGGGGTGTATGGGATGCGCGTGCATGGAAACCATACTAGTATACTAGCTGTGAGGACATCATCTTGCAACCGTCAGAAGGGCAAGGATCTCTCATATGCCCCGTGATACAGGATAATCATGGCCAGCCCACTTGGGAGCCTTCTGATTGGTGGCTAGTTAAGGAATTAAGATTGGCAATGGCTACTTCTGGCCTTGAAAGCCCCATCTGCCAAGCCTTATTGGACATGATACAGGTGGAGCTCGCCACCCTCTTTGATTGGTGTAGTCTGGCCAAGGCGGTCCTATCGCCCGCTTAAATGGTGCTTTTTGACAGCAAATGAGACTCCTCGAGAATGGAAAGTGAGATCAACAACAGAACTCTGCCCCTGGGTCATCTGCTTCATGGGGTGGGTTCGGAACAGCTGAGGGGTATGGGAGCTTTTGCAGAGCTCGGTAGGATCATGCGATTCTTCATTAAGCTGCATACACCGGAGATGGGCAATGGGGGCAGTGGAGAGACTTAGTCAGACGAACCCCCCTTTACATAGAAATTAAACAGGGACCAGAGGAACCGTACAAGCAGTTTTTAGATCTGCTACACAACACATTGAATGCATCGGGTCTCCCACCTGCTGTTAGGTCGGCGGTGGATAAGGACTTGGCTACAGTTAATGCAAACCCGCTGTGCAAGGCGGCAATTTGGATGCTGCCAGGGGATGCCACTCTATTGCATATGATGGAGGTGTGTGTTCATGCCGAAAAAAATCAAGGCTCAGGAGTCAATGGCAGTGGCTGTAGCCTCTGCTGTTCAGGAAGTTGTTGGGAACAAATCATTGCGGTTAGTCCAAGACCACGTTGTTTCAGGTGCGATGGCATAGGTCATGTTAGGAGAAATTGCCCTTCCCCATCATTGGTAAAAGAAGCAGGGAATAATTGTTTCAACTGTGGCAAATCGGGCCACCTTGCTCAGGACTGTGCAGCAGTGTTGGGAAACTACAAACAGAGTGCCACTCCGGGTGCAAGGACACCAATGCAGACCAGAAGCGCCACCCAGCAGGCATTCCTGGCAACGCCATGGCCAGGCCCAGACCAGGAACACAATCGAGGTCGGAAAGCACATACCTCTTGTCATCACCCACTCTTCTTCCAGTAACCTCCAAGGACATCAGGGGAGGTGAACGGCCTCTTAAGATAGAGGAGTGGGGAGTGGAGGTATGGCCACAGTGGGCTACAAAACCAGTTAATAACATTCCTCTGACCCCATTGACAGATTCACCAGTATACATACCTGCAGACCTTCCCATTCCTGTTGCAATGGGAACTTCATGGTCGCCCTAAGATTATTCCCTCAGCACAAGAAAGACATGGAGGTACTGGAGCAGGTCCAGAGAAGGGCAACGAGGCTCGTTAAGGGCTTGGAGAACCAGCCCTATGAGGAGAGACTAAGGAAGCTGGGGCTGTTTAGTCTGAGGAAGAGGAGGCTGAGGGGAGACCTTATTGCCGTCTGCCAGTACCTGAAAGGTTCTTACAGTGAGAGTGGGGCAGGTCTCTTCTCACTAGTGACAAGTGACAGGACGAGGGGAAATGGCCTCAGGTTGCGCCAGGGCAAGTTCAGGTTGGATATTAGGAAGAACTTCTTTACAGAAAGGGTGGTTAGGTACTGGAATGGGATACACATGGTTAGGGACTGGAATGGGATACACATGGTTAGGGACTGGAATGGGATACACATGGTTAGGGACTGGAATGGGCTCCCCAAGGAGGTGGTTGAATTGCCATCCCTGATGTGTTTAAGAGACGTTTGGATGTGGTGCTCAGGGATATGATTTAGCAGAGGGTTGTTGTTGTGGTGTTGTTTTGTGGTTGTTTTTTAAGAGATCGGCTACTGGTTGGGCTGCGGTTGGACTTGATGATCTTCAAGGTCTTTTCCAACCTGAGTAATTCTATGATTCTATGATTCTATAACATACCTCTGTTGGAATAAGCAGTATCACCAAGTAAACTGCTTGGCTGATATGAGCACAGGTGTCATCACTGAGCATGACTGGCCCCCACACTGGCATACTGATGCTTGCCCACTGGCTATCTCTGCGGTTGGAGGTCGGCAGTTTGTGTCCAGGAGTGTTAATGCTATTCAGGTCAGGATCAAAAGAGAGATGGAAACTGCCACTGCTCATCCTTATGTTCTACCTGGTCTCCCAGTAAGCCTGCTTGGATGTGATGTGCTTCTGCAATTTGGAGCATGGTTGGTTGTGGGTCATTTGGATTTTCCCAGGGGGTTCCTGGGTTGTTGATGCCGATTAAATTGTCATGGCACTCCAACAAGCCGGTGTGTGTCCCCCAGTGGCCCCTGAGTTGGGAGAAATTGACCCACTTATGTGAAAAGTTGTCCTGGAGAATCACGTGGCATTGGACAAATGGACCGCTGCGCAGGGGGGTACCTGTGCCATCATCATCAGTGGTTGTTGTGGATACATCCCTGATGTTTCCAACATGGAATTCCTATGATGACACAGACAGAGACCCAAATTATTTCAATCAACCCACTACAGACAATTGGACCGTGTCTCAGTTCTCTAGTAGCAGCTGTGTCTGCCCTGGTTCAGCCCAATCTACACTGCACCCCTCATTAGAGGTGTTGAGGAACCTGACTTAGAAAGGGCAGAGCTGTGCTGAGGAGCTTTGCAGTCTCCCACAGCTGTTGTGAGACAGATAAAGGATGAAAACAGATTAAGTTGTGAAAAAGGGAAGGCTATTGCTTGTGGGGTGTTGGGCCAGAAAGGGATACAACAGTGAAGGAAAGGGGGTGACTCAACTCCTCTACCTTTGTGACCTGTCCTTTGAAAGTGGCAATGTGAAAAAGCGCAGTATTATATATTTGAGCAGCATATTTTAGGAATATAGTTGTTGAATAATGTGATTCATTCTCACTTGCAAAACTACAGTGTTTTTTTTAGATGCTGCAAATACTGCGGGTATAGTATTACAGACTAGAAAAGATGCTGTAGGGCTATTCTGTTTTGATAAGAGACCCTCAGCAGAAGAACAGCAGGCTTATCAAACATCAAAGCCAAGGCCTCCACATAGTATGGAGTAGGCAGCAATGCAACAGGCACACATCAAGACACCCTCCTTAGTCCTCTTTCCAAACGTAGATCTCTCCACGGACGAGCAGAAACAATCCGAGCAGGGAAGACCATTGGAGGAAGTCACACTGTCGGTTGTGCTGTCATGATGATAAAAGGACGCTAGATGGTAGAAGAGACCATGGAATAGAAGGCTGGAGACCTTGTAAATCACCACCTGCTATTGGTGAGTGTATGTTAATCGTCTCATACACAATTAATGAATATGTATTATTTGCAGAAATAGAAGGGAATCTGAATTTTGTCATCTCTGAACTTATGTGCTGAGCAGCAGCACAATGAGCTCGGTGATCTCGGCACAAAACGCTTCCTTGTCTCTCGCTGAGATGTTCACAGGATCACAGAATGAGCCGGGTTGGAAGGGACCTCAAGGATCATGAAGCTCCATCCCCCTGCCTGGCAGGGCCACCAAACTTCCATGTTTCCTAGATCCGGTTGCCCAGGGCCCCATCCAACCTGGCCTTGAACACTTCTGGGGATGTAGCATCCACAGCCTCCCTGGGCAGCCTGTTACAGCACCTCACCACTCTCCTGGTAAAGAACTTCCCCCTGACGAACTCGAACACAAAGTATCCTCCCCATGTCATCCTCGGGATCGCTGACCCAGACGGCAGCTGCGGCATGGCACGGTTTGCTCGCACACAACCCAACCCAACCCAGCCCAACCCAACCCAACCCAACCCAACCCAACAGCACAACCCAACCCAGCACAACCCAACCCAGCACAACCCAACCCAGCACAACCCAACCCAGCACAACCCAACCCAGCACAACCCAACCCAGCACAACCCAACCCAGCACAACCCAACCCAGCACAACCCAACCCAGCACAACCCAACCCAGCACAACCCAACCCAGCACAACCCAACCCAGCACAACCCAACCCAGCACAACCCAACCCAGCACAACCCAACCCAGCACAACCCAACCCAGCACAACCCAACCCAGCACAACCCAACCCAGCACAGCCCAACCCAGCACAGCCCAACCCAGCACAGCCCAACACAGCACAGCCCAACACAGCACAGCCCAACACAGCACAGCCCAACACAGCACAGCCCAACACAGCACAGCCCAACACAGCACAGCCCAACACAGCACAGCCCAACACAGCACAGCCCAACACAACACAGCCCAACACAACACAGCCCAACACAGCACAGCCCAACACAGCACAGCCCTACACAGCACAACCCAACACAGCACAACCCAACACAGCACAACCCAACACAGCACAACCCAACACAGCACAACCCAACACAGCACAACCCAACACAGCACAACCCAACACAGCACAACCCAACACAGCACAACCCAACACAGCACAGCCCAACACAGCACAGCCCAACACAGCACAGCCCAACACAGCACAGCCCAACACAGCACAGCCCAACACAGCACAGCCCAACACAGCACAGCCCAACACAGCACAGCCCAACACAGCACAGCCCAACACAGCACAACCCAACACAGCACAACCCAACACAGCACAACCCAACACAGCACAACCCAACACAGCACAACCCAACACAGCACAGCACAACTCAACACAGCACAACTCAACACAGCACAACTCAACACAGCACAACACAACACAGCACAACTCAACACAGCACAACACAACACAGCACAACTCAACACAGCACAGCACAGCACAACTCAACACAGCACAACTCAACACAGCACAACTCAACACAGCACAACTCAACACAGCCCAACACAACACAACACAACACAACACAGCACAGCCCAGCCCAGCCCAACACAACACAACACAACCCAGCACAACACAACACAACACAACACAACCCAGCCCAGCCGGTCCTGCCGCATCCCCCATCCCTGCGCCATCATGGCGGCAGCTCCGCCCATCGTCACGGCGCATCCAGTCGTTCCATCCCGGAACTCCTCCTCCCTCCCGGCCGCGGAAGGCGTTCCTTCCGGCGGGACGGGACTCGGCTTCTGCTTTGCTCCGCAGCTCCGTCCGCTTCCGCTTCCCTCCCCTCCCCTTTCCGGCGCTGAGGGTCCCTCCGAGCGGCGCCTGTCGCTGTGTCCCCCCCGGTGCTGCTGCTCCCGGCACATCCCGGCGCTCCGCCCCGTGAGCGGCTCTCGGCGCTGTCGGAGCCGCTTGCAAGAGAACGGCGGACTCTGCCCAGCGGAGCAGGTGAGGCCGAGCGGGGCGGAGCGTGTCACCCCTTCCTCCCTCCACCCCTCCCCTCCCCCCGTGGGCACGGCGTTCCCGTTTGCCGTATCGCGTGTTGCAGCGGAGGATCGTCCCAGCAGATTATTAGGCAGGTATGTTTAATGAGTGATGCCCATGCATCCCGCTGCAAGGGGGATCGCTCCACCTCTCTTGCACGCCGGAGGACAAAAGTTTGGGGCAGATATAGGCAGAGCTGATACATAATCAGTGATTTTCCCACAGTTTGTACAGGGATTCATTGTATCTCCGAGAAGCACTTGGCACACAGTCCCTCCCCCTCGTGCACGCGTGGTGAGCAGCTGTGGGCTTCACCTGGTGGTCGTGGGATGAAGGCTTATCATCTTCCTCACTGTAAACCTCTGACCCTGTGGGAGGGGCAGCCCCGAACCAGTTCTGCCTTGTGGGCATTTTATCATTTACTCACTAAATGTCCTTGAGCTGTTCTCTCTTTATGCCCCCCCCAAGTCTTTATGTCCTTCCCCCCCCCCCCCCCAATTGTCCTAATCCCGAGTTGTTGCCCTCCCCATTCTTTTAGCAGCCTCCACATTTTTGCTTCTGTAAAGTCTCTTTCCCCTTCATTTCTGTGATCCACCTTTATTCTTCATTCTGCTAATCTTAACTCTTTGCTGCCTGAACTTCATGCTTAGCTTCCCAGCACCGAGTTGGGTCAACCCTGATGTTGGCGCTTTGAATTTCTGAAAGAGACATTGTCAGACACCCCAAAGAGCAGCTGGGATTGATATCAACCCGTGAGCTGTTGTTATTCATTCCCGGATGTGAATCCCAGGGTCACAGCGTGAGCCAATGAATGAGCTACGAGATTTGAAGCCATCCTGCTTCCGTGCAATCTGAGCCTGCGGGGGTTTCCTCCCCTTTCTGTGCTGCAGCAGGGCTGGACGAGCCAGCCGGATTGCTTTCTTCAGCTCGTGCCTTTCTCCAAGCTGTTACCGGGAGGGGTGAGTTAATTCCTTTTGATATCTTTTCCCATAGCGCCGATTTCTCAATGAAAGGCTCAGTTATTGCCCTCCTTTTCCTGGCACACGTGGGGGGCTGATGATGCCTTCTGGGCACTCTTTGTTGTGACTGCAGGCCAACCTTACAATGGGGGTGGACAGGAGCAGTGGGAAGCTGTTTTCTGCTTCCTGCTGTGATCCTTTCCTTGCTGTCCCTGACAGTGCAGGAGATGAAATACCCTCCTTCACTGTCACCTCATTTCTGGATTGCTGCAATTAGACTAAAGAATAATACCAGGGTGCTGATTGGGAATGGCAGTGCTAGGAATGCAAGATGGAATGCTTTTTTTCCTTCTGTTTTTTATTTTCATTTTCAAGATCGATTGCTCCCCTTTGAGAGATTTGTTTGCAATTCTTTACATTTATTTTCCTTTGCATTAGTTTCCGTTCCCTATTGTTCCTATTTATTTCTGTTCTCCTTGGCTTCATATACAACTTCCAAACCTGTCATTTTCCAGATAACAGCCCTCTCATTCATGTTTGTATTCTAAAGACTTTGCCAATTTGTCAAAGATGGATGCAACTACAATATAAAGTACCAAGGCAGAAGCAGGACAATATTTATGGATATAATTGATATGCTTAACTAACTTAATAATGATTTAACACGACTGGAAATGTCTGGATGCTCTTTGTTATATACTGCATGTAGGGTTAAACACACACCTACAGGAAGGGTTCAAGTTAAGTGATGAGAGTGGTCTCCCTTGCAGTCTAAACTCTTTGAACCCCAGTGATAAAGAGCTTTGGTGAGCCTGGATCCAGTATAAATCCCAGGCTTGAACAAGAGCTAATGTCTAAGTGATCATATGTGCCCAGTCTCTCTAAGACAGAACCTCAGAGAAGCTCTGAAAGCTGCAGAGTAACCACGAGTGTCTTACAGAAGATTTGTATTGAGGAGTCTTGACATCAAGCTGCGAGGGATCTCAGTGCAGGTGTGAGCTCCAGAGACATCCCTGCTTGATGGGCAGTCCTGTGGTGCAGCCCGCAGCTGTGCAGCAGAGCTGGAAAGGTGCTTGATCTGCTCCCTGTTTTGGGGTAAGATGACTGACTCCTTGCCATGCTTTGTCTTGAGTCCCAGGCTCAGTTAGCCCTGAGCTGCAGAACTGAATTTCAGCTACCAGTTCTTTCAGCCTCCCAATTTGAGACAGCTTTGTGATGTTTCATCTCTTTGAGCCAGAGCATTATCCTCGCTGCTCCTCATTGTCTTGCTGTGCAAGGCCTGTTGTGCCATCACCTGCAGAAGGACTGCAGAGGTCTGGACTGGGACAGGGACTGCTGCGTTCCCTCACAGCTTCCCTGCCATTTCTCTTGTCCCCGTAGGCTGCAGTTCAACTTCTGCCTTCCAGTGGTGATCATCCCAGCCTGCAGGAGCGCAACAAATGGCCGCAGCACATCCAGCTGAGGTAGGGGCTGGGGGAAGCAGGCAGGAGAGGCCAAGAGGCCAGGGATGTGAATGCAGGGGAGAGGGAGCTTGTGTGTGCTGGGGACAGAGAAGTGGCTGGGATAGGGATTTCTGTCCTGTGCGAGCTGCTTCCTTGGGCCTTGACTGTTCCTTGCTTGCAGGAGCCCGTGGGCTTTGAGGAGGTGGCTGTGTACTTCAGCAGGGAGGAGTGGGAGCTGCTGGACCTTGCGCAGCAAACGCTGTACCGGGACGTGATGCTGGAGACGTACCAGTGCGTGGCCTCGCTGGGTGAGAGCTTTGATGCCTTTCTTCCTCGTTAGGGCTCCTTTGGCTTTGTAGAATGAGCCTCTGCAAATCGGGCCTTGAATAATTGCCATGCAGTTATATATTGATAACTCCATCAGCAACAAAAGAAACACAAAGAAGCATGATTTTCAGGAGGGCTCAGCATTCTCATCACTCTGATAAAAGCCCCAGAGTCAGTGCTGGCAAGCTGGCATCAGCCAGGAGGGACAAAACCAGCCCTTGTGTTGGTGCATTGCATGGTCCACCAGCTCCAGCTGATGACTCCCTGGTTTCTCCTTTGAGTTGTCCATTCAGTTGCCATCAGCGTTTTGATGCCTTGGTCATGGGTAGATTGTAAGAAAATAAACAAGCCGTTGTAAAGCTCATTTTAAGGAAAATATCGTAAAAGCATTCTTTGCTCCAAAGGAAGCTGTGGGCCCAATGTCATTCAGGCCCAAATTGTGGTTTCTCCATGGAGAGGGACTCAGAGTGGAGCTGTTGAACAGACACTGTGCCAGAATAATGGAAATGCTCTCTTGTTCTCTGTTTCTCTCCCTGAAGCTCCACTTCCAGGCCCCAAACCCCTTGTGATCTCCCTGCTTGAAGGAGGGGAAGAGCCCTGTATCCCAGATGAGCGTAGCCCTGATTCCATGCCAGGAGACCTCAGCCCAGGTGAGGTGGTGGAGGGAAGGAGGCAGCTGGGGCTGTAAGATCTTACTCTATGTGTGTCTTATTTTGGGCACTGTGTGCTATTTTTGGATTTCCTTTGTCATCTGGCAGCTGATGGGATCAAAAATACAGAGGAGGTTCCGCAGAGAAGTTGTGAAGCAGAAATACAGTATGGTTGCATCTCTGTGGAAGAAATCAGAGGGGACGTCCAAGAAGGCCTGCAGCAAGGTCAGGGTGAGCAAATCAAGAGGTCCCTGGGAAAGTGTCTGGAAATGACATTGAGGAACCCTGTGGACTTCAACATAGGTCAAATGCAGCCTGAAGAACCCAGGAGCAAGAATGCATGCCCATGCACTGAGTCTGAGTGCACGTACACAGGAGAGAGACCCTTTAAGTGCTCTGACTGTGGAATTAATTTGACAGACAGTGGGAGCCTCACTTCCCAGCAGCTTACACATGGAAGAGAGACACTGTACAAGTGTTCTGAGTGTGAGAAGAGCTTGAAAAATAGTTCTGAACTCATAGAACAGCAACATGTCCACACAGGAGAGCAACCAAATAAATGCCTTGAGCGTGAGAAGAGCTTCAAAAAGAGTTCCAACCTCACAGAACACCATCACATCCATACAGCAAAGAGACCATGTAAGCGTACTGAGTGTGGGAAGAACTTCAAAAGCAGCTATGAATTCAAGCTGTACCGGCGCATTCACACAGGAGTGAGACCATATAAGTGCTCTGAGTGTGACAGGAGCTTCAAAAGTCGTTCTGATTGGAAGCGCCACCAGCGTGTCCACACAGGAGACAGATTCTTCCAGTGCTTTGACTGTGGGAAGAGCTTCAAATGGAGAACCCACCTCTCCATCCACCGGCGCGTCCACACAGGAGAAAAACCCTTTCAGTGTCCTGAGTGTGGGAAGAGCTTCAAAAGCGGTTATGAATTAAAGCTGCACCAGCGTGTTCACACAGGAGCGAGACCATATAAATGCCCTGAATGTGAGAAGACTTTCAAAACCAGTTCTGATTTGAAGCGTCACCAGTGCATCCATACAGGAGAGAAACCCTATAAGTGTCCTGAGTGTGGGATGAGCTTTAGAATGCGTCGTGAATTGAAGCTGCACCAGTGCATCCACACAGGAGCGAGACTATATAAGTGTCCTGAGTGTGGGAAAAACATCAAAAGGAGTTATGACTTGAAGCGCCACCTGCTCATCCACACAGGAGAGAAACCCTTTCAGTGTGCTGAGTGTGGGATGAGCTTCAGAAGGCGTTCTTTACTGATTCTGCATCAGAGCATTCACACGGTAAAGAGCCACTGTAAGAGGCCTGGGTGTGGGAGGAGCTGCAGAAGCAGTTCTGATTTGAAATTACGTCAGACCTACCACTTTAGAGACAGAACTTATAAGTGTTCCGAGTGTGGAATGAGCTTCAGACAGAGTTCTGCCTTGTCTTCCCATCAACGTATCCACACGGCAAAGAGACGCTTTAAACGTCCTGAGTGTAGGAAGAGCTTCAAAAGGAGTTCCAACCTCACAGAACGCCATCGCATCCACACAGGAGAGAGACCATGTAAGTGTAGCAAGTGTGGGAAGAACTTCAGAAGCCAAGAGACCCTCAAAAAGCACCAGCGGCGTGTCCACACAGGATACGGATCCTGCCAGTGCTCCTACTGTGGGAAGAGCTTCAAATGGAGAACCCACCTGAGCATCCACCGGCGCATCCACACAGGAGAGAAACCCTTTCAGTGTCCTGAGTGTGGGAAGAGCTTCAAAAGCGGTTATGAATTAAAGCTGCACCTGCGTGTTCACACAGGAGCAAGACCATATAAATGCCCTGAATGTGGGAAGACTTTCAAAACCTGTTCTGATATGAAGCGTCACCAGCGCACCCATACAGAAGAGAAACCCTTTCAGTGTCCTGAGTGTGGGAAAAGCTTCAAAAGCAGTTATGAATTAAAGCTGCACCAGCGTGTTCACTCAGGAGCAAGACCATATAAGTGTCCTGAGTGTGGGAAAAGGTTCAAAAGGAGTTCTGATATGAAGCGCCACCAGCTCATCCACACACGAGGGAAACCCTATAAGTGTCCTGAATGTGGGATGAGCTTTAGAATGCGTCGTGAATTGAAGGTGCACCAGTGCATCCACGCAGGAGTGAGACTATATAAGTGTCCTGAGTGTGGGAAAAACATCAAAAGGAGTTCTGATTTGAAGCGCCACCGGCTCATCCACACAGGAGAGAAACCCTTTCAGTGTGCTGAGTGTGGGATGAGCTTCAGAAGGCGTTCTTTACTGATTCTGCATCAGAGCATTCACACGGTAAAGAGCCACTGTAAGAGGCCTGGGTGTGGGAGGAGCTGCAGAAGCAGTTCTGATTTGAAATTTCATCAGACCTATCTCTTTAGAGACAGAACGTTTAAGTGTTCCGAGTGTGGAATGAGCTTCAGACAGAGTTCTGCCTTGTCTTCCCATCAACGTATCCACATGGCAAAGAGACGCTTTAAACGTCCTGAGTGTGGGAAGAGATTCAAAAGGAGTTCCAACCTCACAGAACGCCATCGCATCCACACAGGAGAGAGACCATGTAAGTGTAGCAAGTGTGGGAAGAACTTCAGAAGCCAAGAGACCCTCAAAAAGCACCATCGGCGTGTCCACGCAGGATACAGATCCTGCCAGTGCTCCTACTGTGGGAAGAGCTTCAAATGGAGAACCCACCTGAGCATCCACCGGCGCATCCACACAGGAGAGAAACCCTTTCAGTGTCCTGAGTGTGGGAAGAGCTTCAAAAGCAGTTATGAATTAAAGCTGCACCTGCGTGTTCACACAGGAGCAAGACCATATAAATGCCCTGAATGTGGGAAGACTTTCAGAACCAGTTCTGATATGAAGCGTCACCAGCGCACCCATACAGACGAGAAACCCCATAGGTGTCCTGAGTGTGGGAAAAGGTTTAGAAGGCGTTCTGAATTGAAGGTGCACCTGTGCATCCACAGAAGAGCGAGACCATATAAGTGTCCTGAGTGTGGAAAAAGGTTCAAAAGGAGTTCTGATATGAAGCGCCACCAGCTCATCCACACAGGAGTGAAACCCTATAAGTGTCCTGAGTGTGGGATGAGCTTCACAAGGCGTTCTGTACTGATCCGGCATCAGAGCACCCACAGGGAAAAGAGACCCTCTAAGTGTCCTTAGTATGGGAAAAGCTTCTAAAGGGGTTGGGATTTGAAGCTGCTCCAGCTCATGCACAGAGGAGCGAAGTGTTCTGAGTGTGAGAAGTGCTTTAAGAGCAGTTCTAATCTCAGCACCCTCAAGCACATCCACAACACACAGGCAGGCTGCAGAAGCACCTGGACTTTTGCAAACCTTCAGAAGAAGTTCCAGCTTTGTTATCAAATGGCACATCTTCAAAGGAAACAGGGCTTGCAAATGTCACAATCATGAGAAGAGCTTCTGCTGGATCCACAGGCTGGTCACCACCTGTGACTTTATGTGGTTCTGAACCTTACAAATGCCTTGAGTAGAGGAAGAGCTCTGGGACCAAAATAAACCTCCTGTCAGGTGGAACGTTTCTGCTGTGTCTGTTTGCAGGGAGATGCCCAGGAATTGTCTTTTATCTCCCTCAGAGAATCCCATCTGCTGTGGTAGCAGAATGTCTGCACTGGGGTGATGCCCAGTACATGCCTGCACCAATGAGTTCACGTGGCAGGAAGTCTTGAGTGTGAGAAGGGCTTTGTGTAGAGCAGAGAGCTCCTCACACTCTAAGAAGACCTTCATCCAGAGCTTGTTCTTCATTAAACATTGCAGTCCACAGGACAGGTTCGTCCTGGGAGTCTGTCTCCTGCAGAAAGTGTTTCTCTCAGGGCTGTCAGCTCATTTCTCATGGGGGAAAAACCCCCAGCAGAGAGACCCTGAGGATGCTGGAGAGCCCAGGATGAGGGAGGCCCTAATGCTTCTCCCCAGGCAGGAAAAGTTTGCAAGGGAGCAAGTAGCATCACTGGCACCCCCTGCAGAAGGGACTTAATCCAGGAACTTGTGATTCTGTTAGAAACTTCTCTTAGTGCTTTGCCAACTGAGAATACCCAACAATATTACTGTCAAACCAGGTGTGAATGTCAGATTGCCATCTATTGATGCTGTGCCCATCATCTTTAACAGAAGTTTGTAGCCCACTTCCCCATAGTGGTGCTAAGCAAAAAGATTAAGGCGTCAGGAATTTAACCTTGTCTTTAATGGGGTAAGCTCTTCAGATTTCCCCACCATGGCAATTCTTTGTTTTCTTCTGCAGCACCACACAGGATTGCAAATGGAAATGCTGCCATCAGAGTCTCTAATGCTGTTTGTGCTGTTGTTGCATGGTCTGGGCTCTTTAGCTTAGTGTGCCAGGATTTGCTTTGCTCAGACTGACATGAGGTTTTTGTTTCATTTCTGCACATAGATGAGTGCTGAGTGGTTCGTGTACAAGGCTAAGGTGCCTTCTCTGTGCTACAGGATTTCTTTTGTAGACCTGGAATACAGAATTACCTCACTTTGGAATGTATTCTGACAGCATTTACCCACACAAATGGTTACCTTCTCTTCATTTGCTCATTTCTGCTCAAAGCAGAGGGAGGCATCTGCCCCCATAACCCACAGTGCCACCAACCCCTGCAGTGTCCCTGCATAATAGATGGAGTCTCTTGGGCCAGAAGGGCTGAGGGTCTGGAAAATCGTCAGAACCCATGCCCTGAGAATCACCATGAGATTGCAGTGAGTAAAAAGTATAGGGAGTGGGGCCAGACTGCATCAATGTCAGTGCCACCAAGAAAGGATGGAGAGTATCAGTAACTGGGGGCACCTTGCTGGGGGCACTGAGGCTCCCATTTGCTGCCTGACTGAGGGGGCAGAGTCTTGATCAAGGCTTTAGGTATTTTGATCTTGGGCAGGCCTTTGAGAAACTGGGTCTGTGGGCTCCTGATGGACTCTGAGCAAGTGGGTAGTCACAGGGCCATGATCTCACTGCAGTCACAGAGATGTGGTAGGACAGCTCACTTGAGTGACATGCTGTTGTGGATGGCTGTGTCCTTTTTAAGAAAGGCAGGTTGGGGAAATGAGGTGAAGAAGTTGCCCTGTACGTGAGAGAGCAATTTCGACTTTTCTGGGACTTGGAGGTATCTCATGGGCTGGAGTGCTTGAAGGTAGAGGGCCCTCAAGAGCTGGACAGTATTTAAATGGCACCCAAAGAGTAGGAAATCAGGGAAGGGGAGCAGGAGACCTGCATGAATGAGCAAGGAGCTCATGGATAAGATCAAAGGGAAAAGGAAGTTTTAGGAAAAGTGGAAAAAAGGTCTGTTCTCTTGGGAGGAGTTTAGGAGTGTTGTCAGGGTTTGCAGAGAAGCAACAAGGTACGCTAAAGCTCACATGGAGCTGAAGCTGGTGAAGGAGATAAAGGATAATAAGATGGTCTTCCTACTCATTTTAATTCCTCTTTTTCCTCTTTTTCTCTGAAAGCTGTTAGTAACTCAAACCTTATGTGATATTTTACTAAAACGTACAGCTTAGACAGATACAATTGTGAGAGGGCCAACACATACAGGAGAACCATTTTGTAGAAACCTCTTAAATAACCTGATCTTTTATTTCACGTATGTGTGAATCTTGAGGGTTGTTTTGCCTTAATCTAACCGGAGGGACTGTAAAATCTGATCATCTCTGCCACTCTTCATGGACAGGACGTGACAGCATTGAATGAACTACAGATGGAACGTGGCTGGAAAAGGACCTTAGGAATGATTCTTTCAGCACAAGCTGACAGGTCAGCTCTCACCTCCAATGGTAGTGCTGCGGTGCTGGAGACCTCCATCAGGACTCTGTGATCAGTCCGTGCTGTTGTGTCACGAGGAACAACTGGTGAGATTGCAGAACCATCAAAGTAAGGCAGTGCCAGGGTGAGTGCCAGTGCAGGAATCGAGTTGTGTGTCTGCAGCATGCAGGGAAAAGGAGGCCAGTGTAGGGCTACATAGAACAGCCTCTGGTGGAGATGGCCAACAGCACTGGCAAGGATGGAGAGCCCCAACAGAAAACCAAGCTCTTTGTCTTCTTGGCTGCAGCAGTTGTGTCTGCTGCTGAGGCTCTGGAGGGCACATGTTGTCCCTGTGACATTGGGGCCTCTTTGCCTCCATGCAGCCCTGTAGGGAGGCCAGTAGGTGTAGTACCATTCTCCGTCACATAACACTCCACACCCACTGACTGTGGGAGAGCCTTGGGCCATCTGTGAGGGACAGGACCACCTTTTCCAGAGGCTGCAGCTATGGCTCAGCCCTTCTGTTTCATCAGACAAAACAAGGGTTTTCCTTAACTTACAGCACCTGCACAGGGCCTTTGCCTGCCTTTAATCACGGCCTCCAGTTATCTGCTCTAACACGGCTATGGAGAGACTTTGTTGGTAATGGCCCCACAGGGACCAATAAAAGCTCCAGCACTTTCCAACATTTCTGGACAGCATTTTGACTGCACCTTCATCATTTGGTTACAGCAGTCTGCTCTCAGTCCCTGAAGTTCACACACACCACATACGCTGTGGGGCTCATTAACAGTGCAGAAAGTCCTAACAAGCCATTTCCCTCCAGTCTTCAAGACCTGAACTGCTCATTAGGGAGGTCTCAGTGTTGCAGATGAAGTTTTCAAGGATCACTGTCCAAAAAAGGAGATGTCATATTTAAGGGTATTTTTTATTACAGCAGGCTCCAAGATGTCACTGAGTGCTGCAGAACCCGTGTGACACAGATGGCAGCTCTGTCAGGGAGAGGGAGGTACAGCCAGCATGGGGATAGCATTGTGAGGATCCACGAGGGAAGTGTAGTCAGTGAGAGCTGATGACTGGAGAGTGAATGCAACAAAGTTGGGAATTGATGCCAACGGAGGAGAAAGACGCAGGGGGCCAGTTGTGTGGTCAGTGCTGGTGCAGCTGGATGTGTGGGAGGTGTGGGGGGAGGGAGCTGACTCCCCTCCAGGACCCAGGACTACAACCTCAGGATAAGATGCCTCAACGGATTCAGCTGGATCCCGTCCCTATGGAAGTGTGAAGGACTGTCGTACAGAGCCAGGATTCCTGTATCCCAGGGCTGTGTGCTGGAGCAGGGACTCAGCTGCCAGCCGGACTCTGCACTCAGCCTCCCCTGGGAGCTGCCCAGGTAGCTGTAGGGGGATGTGTGGGGGGAAGGAGACCCCCAGCAGCCTTTTGCTCCTCAGGGTGACGCATGGGGCTGGGGGTTCAAAGCTGCACTGCATGCTCGGTGCCTTAGGCAACTATTCTAGAAGGAGGACCAAACATGGGAGTTTCTGCCCCATGCTCAGCTGGGTGATTCTGGCTTCCATCTTGAGTCTGCCCTCTGGACTACATTAGGTTTCCATACCTACGTTCAGATTTTGGTCAAGCTCTCCTAATCCTGATGTCCATTTTGCTCTTCTGTCTCTACACTGTGTGCTGGAGCTGTACATGGTTGTGAATGGGAATTCTCTAACAGTGATGTTGGTGTTTTATGCAGAGAAAAATGCCCCAAAGAAATATCCTGATGAATCACACCGCTGGACCTGGATTTCTTTTGGGGTTTTCTGATCCCCCTGGTCTGCCAGGTGTGTGCTTCACCATCTTGCTTCTCATTTATGTCACAGTTATCATTGGGAACAGCCTGATTGTGCTGGTTACAGTGCTGGACTCGAGCCTCCGCAGCCCTATGTATTTCTTCCTGAGAAACTTGTCTTTCTTGGAGATCTGCTACACGTCAGCCACTCTCCCCAAAATGCTGGTGTGTTTCCTAACGGGAGATGTTCGGATCTCCTTCCTCGGCTGTGCTGCCCAGCTTTATTTCTTGTTTTTTCTGGGATGCACCGAGTGCCTATTGCTGGCTGCTATGGCCTACGACCGCTATGTGGCCATATGTGACCCCCTGCGCTACAGCCTGGTGATGAATGGTTGGTTCTGTGTCAGACTGGTGGTTGGCTCATGGGTGGTTGCTGTACCAATGCAAGTGGGACAGACCTACCAAGTGTTCACCTTGCCCTTCTGTGCATCCCATCACCTCCATCATTTTTTCTGTGATGTTCCCCCTCTGTTGGAGCTGGCCTGTGCAGATACTTTCTGGAGCCGGGTGACCCTGAACGCTATCATCCTGCTTTTTGCCATCGTTCCCTTTTTCATGATCGTCGTTTCCTACGTTAGAATTATTGGGACGGTTCTGAAGATGCACTCTGCTACGGGCAGACACAAAGCCTTTTCCACCTGCTCCTCACACCTCATAGTGCTGACTCTCTTTTACGGCTCAGCCACGGTCGTGTACTGCAAACACCACTCAAGGGACTCTGCAGACACTGACAAATACCTTTCCCTGTTTTACACGATTCTGACCCCCATGTTTAACCCTGTCATCTATGGAATGAGGAACAGGGAAGTGAGGATTGCCCTGAGAAAGCTCCTGTGGGGAAAGTGATAGTGCAGAGTGGGTGAAATATGCCCCTATAGTTCCAATGAGCATTTGGCTGTTTGTGTGTTGGCATCTGGTATTGGCTCAGACACCTCCAGATGGGGCACCTCCAGATTTGCTGCACTGTCCCACAGCCCACTGCATCTTCCAGAAGGAATCAACGTTTACGTAGTATAGAGAAGGATGTGTGGGGATTCACTGTCACATCATCACAGGGCAAGCAACGAGGGATCCCTGCTCCCCAGCTTTTCGAGGTTTCTGCGTCAATTTCATCTTAGTTTCCATATTATACTGCGTATTATCCTTCCTATGATCGCTCTGTGCCTCATTAATGGTATTCCAGTCAGAATCCTGCAGGTTAGAGAAGAAGGAATTCTCACAGAACCACAGTTGGATCCAGCACACAACAATCCAGCACCACACTGCTATGACACATGGAGGCCAAAGGCATGGGCTCAGTGGACACCACTGCCAATTTAGAGGGATGGCCCATAGACTGTGGGTATGATATCTGTGTGCGTATATAAAAAACCAACAGGAAAGATGACGGCAGTTATTTGGAATGTATGGAAAAGTCTGGAATCTGTAAGTGATATGGAATGAGGGGTGGGGACCATCCTGGGCTCAGCTGGGATGCTCTGACCTCAGAAGAAAAGCAGTGCTGGAACACCTCGATGTTTTTACTGCTGATCAGCGCCATTTCAGTTCCTCAGCTTTGTGTGCTGCCCTTCAGCCATGGGGGCTGAAGGATTTGGGATGGGACAGCTCCAGGAGCTGAGTTCAACAACCCAAAGGGATATTTCATACCGTATGACATCATGTGGAAAAAAAGCTTCTTTTGTTTGTACATCAATGTGCAAATATTGTTATCAGAACAATATCAGAATTTTATTATTTTATTTCCCCCCCCCCTATTATTTTTTCTACCTTAGTAAATTGCTTTCAGCTCAAGCCACAAATTCTACTTTGTTGTGGTCTTTCTAGTCCCTCCTTCGTCCCACTTGGAGGGGGAGAGAAAGTGCAGGGAAAGGGAATGAGAACATGAAGGAGAACCGGGGGGGGGGGGGGGGGGAAGGAAAGGGAAGGTGAACAGGAGGAGGGGGAAGGGAAGGGATTGCCTCTGATTTGTTAAGGACTGAACTGAAAGTTCAAGCAAGAAATTCTAATGTGTGTTGATCAAGTCATGTCTAAGCAACCTGCTCAGTCACCTCTCAGTTCAGACAATGCAAAGCCCACTTGTTTTTATCCCAGTGAACACTGCAATGCTCAGATACAAACAACTCCATTTGGATGTTGTTTCCAACACTGAGCAGAAAGCAAACATGCCTGGGAAGGAACAAACGAACAACCTCTGTATTTATTAACTTCAAATCTTCAAAAGAATAAATAGCTCAAAAATTCAACGTACTCTGCAGCGCTGTGAATGCAAACGGGTTGTTGTGCTGAGATCCTGAGCTCCACAATCGCTCCATAATTACTGATCTGCATAATGATGCTTCCACTCATTCTAAACCTCATTCTTCGAGGGTTTTTTTTCCAGTTTTTCCACCATGACTTTTAGAACCACACGGTTTCAGGCTGTACCACTTAAAGAGTCGACAGACACGGGAAAAAGAACAGGGATTTGTGGTGATGCTGAGATCCTATGCTTCCCCAAGTTCTTCATGCTCAGCTTTCTCAGTGCTAAAGGACAGTGGGAGCATCTCAAAGTCGGTTCCGTTTGCTGCAGAAACCCACACGCAGCTCTGATGCTGTTCTCCTTCTAACACAGAGAGGAACGTATCGGGTATTATTAGTGACTTGAGTAAAGATCTGAGTATTACCATCATTTCCATTTTACAAGCTGGCATTTGTCTGCGCTCAGTCCAGTTAGAGAGCTCTCTCAGTTTACTGTGGCATCAGAATAGAGCTCCTTTATTGTGTTCAACATACATCTTACATACTCAAGAACGGTAAATTCCTCTAATCAGTTAATTGGCCCTAAATTCTCCCAAACAACAGTGATAGCGGATGAAAGGTTTCTCAATTGTGAAAAGATTAACAGTGCATACAAAAGAACCCCCTGTTTATTCATTGGCACTTTTTGTCCTGCATTGCAGGCTCCTAAGGCTTCACAGTGATAAGGTCTATCAGGGAGTCTGTTCAGCTTTATGATGACTCGCTCCCAGTTACATCTTTGCACAACTCCAGAACTTTCAGTCTGCCTTTAAGAAATTCCAAATGAAGCTGAGATGATCTGCTGTTCTCAGTTGTACTTCAGACAACCACAGCTGCTTGCAGCAGGAGATGTGCAAATGGATGATGTTCTACGTTTGCTTTTTTTGTTGGGAGCACCCTAAAAGCAGATGTTCAGTGGAGGATTCCTTCCACGTAAGCGATTTCTGCTTGATCTGTGCTTAGTTTGAAAACCAAATCTTTAAATAAACCCTTGTCAGTTTTGCCATTTAGAAACGATGGATGCAAAACGTAACGGCATTGTGCACTATACTTATTTTTAATTATACTGGAGACAAACGACCCAAAGCAACTTTAGCAGCTCCTTTCCTCTCCACTTCTGATTTGTCTCTATTCACCCTTCCTAAGGACATGAAGTTTTGAGAAGGAAGTCTGGAACTTTCTTTTCATCTGACTCGGGTTGGAAAAACACGCTGTCATTTGTGTTGGAAATCAATCAGTGGAATCCATTTGGACGTGGTGCTTGGGGACATGGTTTAGTGGAGGGCTGTTAGTGTTAAGGTGGTATGGTTGGGTTGCAGCTGGACTTGGTGATCTTGAAGGTCTTTTCCAACCTGAGCAATTCTATGATTCTATGAGGTGACTGGGATTGTGGGTGAAGCAAAGGCTGTGACCTGTTTGCCTTGACTGGTTTAGCCTGGAGAAAAGATGGCTGCGGGGTGACCACACAGCAGCCTTCCTTTCCCTACAGGGATCCTATAAACAGGAGGGGAGTCAACTCTTTGAAAGGGTCGACAGCAGCAGCACAAGGGGATATGATTTGAAGTTGAAGGAGGGCAGATTGAGGTTGGATGTCAGGGGGCAGTTTTTTTCTGTGAGAGTGGTGAGGTGCTGGAACAGCTGCCCAGAGAGGCTGTGGATGCCCCGTCCATCCCTGGAGGTGTTCAAGGCCAGGTTGGATGGAGCCCTGGGCAGGCAGGTCTAGTGTTAAATGTGGAGCTTGTTGGTCCTGAATGCCACACGGGGGTTGGAGCTATGATTCCATGACTGGCACATAACATTTTACAGCTGCCTTACCAACAAATTGGCTATTTTATTTTATTTTATTTTTATTTTATTTTATTTTATTTTATTTTATTTTATTTTATTTTATTTTATTTTATTTTATTTTATTTTATTTTATTTTATTTTTATTTTATTTTATTTTATTTTATATTTATTTTATATTTATTTATTTATTTTAATTTTAATTTTAATTTAATTTAATTTTTTTTTTTCAGTGATACAGTGCATGGAAAATTGACTGGACCGATTTCAAAAAGCAGTTATCAGAGATGTGAAGGTAAGCAGGCGAGAACGAAGTAGTGTCCATCAGGGATCAACAGGAAGGCAGTGCTGCTTAATGGGTTCACTAATGAGTGAATGCTGGAGTGCAATGTGCTCATAGGGAGCTTGTGGGGGACACCCAGCTCAGGAGAGTGGTCGATATGTGGGAGGGTAAGGCTCACGTGCTAAATCCTACAGATATTTAGTTAGCCGTTTCCCATGAGACTGGTCATATGCTTGAACAGGTTGTCCACAGTCTGTGTGATTAGAACACCCCACTTCACAGCTGTACTTGGTTCTGAACTACATGCAGTGTTATATGAGGACTGAGAGCACTGTGAGCTGTTGGGTGCAGCACCTTCTGGGGTATTATTGGAGGACTTTGTGGGCAGAGATACCTGGAGTTCGTACCAATGCTGCCCAAGGAAGTGACACTTAATAAAACCATGCTTCCTGAAGGCATACTTCCAAACAAAAGGGATTACTGGGATAATTAGAGGCAGACAAAGAAGCAGACTGCAGGGCAAGCACAGTGGGCACTGCAACAATGCTTTGTTCCTCCTCAGAGTAAAAATGAAAGAAGGGTTGAAGGAATATCAGCATGTCCTGTATCATGGCTGCATTGCCTCCCATTTTCACCACACAGCTGTCTGCTGGTTGCAGATTCAATAGAACTTTAGGGGCACATTGGGGTCACTTTGGGGTCGCATTAATTTCACATTGAGGTAACGTTGGGGCCAGATAGATCCAAAATGTTCCCTAATGTCCCCAAAATGACCAAAATTGACCCCAAATTGCCCCAAACTGATCCCAAATGTCCCCTAATATTCCATAATTATCCCAAATTACCCCCAAATTGTCCCCTAAAGTCCCCAAAATTGCCCCAAAGTTGACCCAAAATGTCCTCTATGTCCCCAAATTGTCCCCAATTACCTCAAAATTGTCCACAAATGTCCACAAATGTTCACAAATTGCCCCAAAATTAACCCAAGTTGGCCCAAACTTTCTCCAAATTGACCAAAAATATCCTCTGATGTCCCTAAAGTGTCCCAAGTTACCCCCAAATCGTCAACAAATTGACCCCAAATGTAGCCAAATCAACCCAAATTGTCCCAGAATTGACCCTAAATGTCCTCTGGTGTCCCAAAATATTCCCAAATCACCCCAAAATTGTCCCTAATTGACCCGAAATGTCCCCAAATTGACCCCAAATGTCCTCTAATGTCCACAAATTGTCCCAGATAACCCCAACATGGCACAAATTGTCCCCAGCTGTCCCAAATTACCCCCAATTCTCCCCAAATTAACCCAAATTTGTCCCCAAATTGACCCAAAATGCTCTCAAATTGTCCCAAATTATCCCCAGATTGACCCCAAAGTACCCCAAAACTGTCCCCAGGTTGATCCCAAATGCCCCCAAATTCTCCCAAATTACCCTCGAAATGTCCCCAAATCGACCCGAATTGAACTCTAGGCCTAAAATCACACCCACTAATTAGAAAAGGAAGCCAATTATGGAGCACTCGCATCCGTGTGAATCAGCAGGGTGCACTCATCTGACAACTGCAAAGGAGATCGCAGTGGAACACTGGAAAACCTTTGTAGCCCATGGTGTCACTGCAGTCACCCCAAGGAATGGGGAATTCCATCCTGGATTTTCCATGGAGTGCATCAATTTGAGTCTTTTCTACAATAACCCGTTCTCCCCAGCTGTCTTTCAATGCAGCTGAGGGTGTCAGGATCACATTCAGACTTGCACTTTCCCCCACAGAAATCCCATAATGGTTCCCAGTTTTGCCATTAGAATCGGATTGTAGTGAGAAACAATTACCCACAGAGGTAATTGTTAGGGTTAGTGTTAGGGTTGGGATTAGGGTTTGCATTAGGGTTAGGGTTAGTGTTAGGGATAGGGTTAGGGAGCCATCTCCAATGGTCTCTCCATACCAGGTGCCATGTTGAGGTCCCATCCAATGCATGCTTTTAAGATGGAGAGCCTACCAGGGATGGTTCCCTGCTTGACCTCTTCTCCTCTAACAGGTAACGATTGGTGGGAGATATGAAGGTTATGGACTACCTTGGGCAGAGCGACCATGACATCGCAGAGTTCTCTATTCTTGGAGAAGTCAGAAAGGTGATGAGAAAAATGTTATCTTGGACTTCCAGAGGGTGGACTTGGACCTGTTTAGGATGCTTGTTGCAGGGGTCCCTTGGGAGTTGCTCCTAAAGGGTAAAGGGGTCCAGGAAGCCTGGATGCTCCTCAAGATGGAAGTCTTAAAGGTTGTTCCTGAGTGCCATAAGGTGAACTGGAGGGGAAGGAGACTGGTGTGGGTGATCCAGGAACTTTTGTTAGGACTACAGGAGAAAAAGAGAGTCTGTGTCCTCTGGAAGAAGGAACAGCTGCTTGGGGAGACCAAGAATTTGCTGAGATGCGCAGGGTGGAAGTTAGGAAGGTGAAAACCCAACTGCAACTCAGTTTTGCTACTGCAGTAAAAGAGAATGAGAAACCCTTGGGATGAAGTGTTGGGATAAGACCAACAAGTCAAGCACTGAACTTGGGCCAAAACACCCCTATCTGGAGCACAGTGGGATCTGATGAGGAGTGGCTGAGGGATCTGAGATGGGTCAGTGTGGAGAAGAGGAGTCAGAGAAGACTATTCTATAAGGGAGGTTGCGATGAGGAGGGGTTTGGTCTCTTCTCCCAGGCAACAAATAGGACCCAAGGAAACAGCCACAAGTGCCAGGGAAGATTTAGATTAAATATAAGGAAAATCTTTTGCTTTCAAGGAGTGGTCAGGCACTGGAATGTCCTGCCCAGGGAGGTAGTGGGGTTACTGTCCCTGCTGGTGTTCGGGGCGTTGCAATGAGGTGCTATGAGATATGGTTCGGTAGCTCAGTGGTAGTAATGGTGATGGGATGATGGTTGGATAGATGGCCTTGTACGTCCTTTCCAACCCTGCAATTCTATGATCCCATGTTAATATCTGCTAAAGTTGATGATAATTTATGCTTCTGGTATGCAAATGAGCTTCCAGTCTCTGCCTTTCATATTCTGCATGCACAGTCGGATCTGGGGATACACAGAATGTAAACCCATTGTCTACAATTCTTCTCATCAGTTCATTTCCTCTCATAGCCCACTGGCAAACAGGTTGCTAGGTAACTCCCTTCTTCTGCATCAAATGTGCTCTTCTCCTGTAAAAGCTGTCGGAAGCGGCTGGCAGCAAAGAAGGAGCCTGGATTGTTCTACCCCAACCCCAGGGACACAATCTCTAGATGTCAGTTTCTGCTCTCTTGTTTAGATGGGACTGCTGTGTCCTTGATCATCCAGGAGAATTTCGTCAGTGGCATCGCTGATTGCTCACTGTGGAAGTCTCCAGAGCCCAGTTTGACAGCTTTGGGCTGCAAAAATTCAGACCTGGGGTAATGGTCTTGGAGGAATGACTTGTAAAATCTGCCTTTTCTTTAGATCCCAGCAGAGCCAGTCTGCCTGCACCAGCGGAGGAGCTGCCTGCTTGGAAATGCAGGAAGCTAATAAATATAATGAGAGAGTATCTGAAAGCTGCATGCCTTATGATAATACTGAAGTGATGAGCGCAGTCGGGGCAGGCAGCAGCGAGGAGAGGCAAAGGAGAAGAGTGACAAAGAGAAGAACCTGATCAGATGACCATGCCAGGAGTTCTATCTCCTCTCTGGCCGCAGAGCCCCCTGGGGAATGCAGTTCTTCTCTTCCAGACAGGTACCCAAAACTGGAGCATTAACACTTTAACTCCCAGTGCATTATGTGATGTTATGATGTGAAATACCAGTAACCAAAAATCATAAAACCAGGACAAATCTGAACAAGCCCATCTCCCTCAGCCTGGCCATAGTTTAAATGGAACTGCTATTTGTGGCTGTAGTCACAAATAACTTGCTTGGTAGAGAGAGCTGACCTTGGTTGTTTATCTTGATTTGGCAAAGACTTGTTTTGCAAGCAGGTGTTTCACTTGGGCTTTGTGTCGTGCATTGGACAAGCGAGTGCAGTGCGCAAGTGGAAAAAGGCCTGCAGACCCTGGGGAGAATAAAAGTAACTGCGACGTTCTCGTGCTCTGAAATAGGATTCATGATGTATTTTGACCATAACTGTGACGTTCTCACACTCCAAAATTGGGCTTATGACATATTTTGATCAAAATTGTGGCCATCGCACACTGCAAAACTGGGTTTATACACATATTATGAATGAAACTGTGACATTCTCCCTCTCAGAAATCAGGTTTATGACGTATTTTGACCCAAACTGTGACATTCTCATTCTCTGAAATAGGATTAATGATATGTTTGGACCCAAACTGTGGCCTTCACACAACAAGAATTGCATTTGTGACATGTTTTGACCCAAATTGTGACATTCTCACACTCCAAAATTGGATTTTTTTATTTTATTTGGATTTATTTTATTTTGACATGAGTTGTGAAGTTATCACTCTCAGAAGTTGGGTTTATGCCTCTATTTTGGCCCAATCTATGACGTTCTCACACTCCAAAATAGAGTTAATGATGTATCCTAACAGGAACTGTGACACACTCACACTCCAGAATTGAGTTTGTGACATCTTTTGATCCAAGCTGGCATGGCCGATATAATTTGTCCTGAAAAAAAACAAATGGATTTTCCTAAAATCATTCTGTCTCAACAAACTAGAGCCAGGCAGTCAGGCTGATCTAGCAGTCAACCCATCAAAATGCTCTGGCAATCAATTGAACTATTTATGCTACACATATGGCTCAATTTGCCATTTTTGTTAGAGATTGTGATAACAAATATAACATCACTGAAGAAACGGCTTCCTTGGTGCCACTGAAAGGCAAAACTAAACCTCCTGATTTGTATGAAGCAATAAAAACATTAAAGTGATTTTCTTTATCCTTTGACAGCATCTCTGGGTCTCTAACATTTCTTCCCACACAAGCCTTTCCATGGTTCTGTTTCCATGATGTAAGTGTGAAAACTTCAGCTGTGGTCTCCTGCTGCTTTAGATGAGTGCAAGTCCTCACCCACCACAACAGTGCTCACAAGCCCAGGGGGAACCTGGCCCCGGTGGTGGAACAGATTGCATCATGGGGGGATGTTATAATGCCCACCGTGTTCCGTGAGGTCACAGTGCTCAATGTGCACCCCAGGTGTTCCATGCTGGCACTTGCTGTGGCTGTAGCGGTGGTGGCAGCATGGCCATGCCCCCCGCCCACCTTGCTCTCCTCCTCTTACTGATGGCCATGTGTTCCCAGGAGACTTGTGCTGCACCGGGGCGAGCTCCAGCAGCAGGTGGGTGGGCAGAGATGGGACCAAGCAGCACCACGGGTGAGAGGTCCAGGTTGTTCTGCCTTGGGGGTCTGTGCCACGCTGCCCCGGGGCTGCCTTTCCACGGGGGTTTGTTGGGAAGGGGGACAGGCAGCACCCCAGGAGCAGGATGTGGGTTGTGGAAGCACCGCTTCCCCCAGGGCTGACTGAGCCTGGCCTTCACCCTGGAGAGGTCCTATGTGAGAGCTCAGAAGAAGCGTGCTGGGAAAAGCGTGAGCATTACTGCTCCAGCTTCCTGGTGCTCCCACAGGCAAATCCCAGTTCCCAACAGAGACCCCCAGCTGGAGCCCAGAGGAAGAAACAGGCATCGTTTTCTCTGGTGCTTTAGTGGGAGATCCAGCAGGGATCACCCCGTAAGAAAACCCTGACGGGTTGTGTACCCTTCCATGCGGTCCCAGAAGTGTGTTGCAAGTGGCCTGGAGAGTCAATTTGAAAAGCTGCTGAGTGCCACGCTCCAAGCCACCCTGGACATTCTGTAGCTTTGGCAATCATGGCCTGAGTCTCCCATCCCATTACCTGACCAGTCCCCAGTCACTAAGGACTGCATTGGGACTGCAACATGCAATGGAACATCTCTCATCTGTTCTTGATTTTAGATGATGATGTTGGAGCTCCTTACCCAGATGATTGGGTGGATACTGATTTTGTGCCTCAGGAGAAACCCAGAGGTAAGTTGTGTCTGTTTCCTTGAAGGCAGAAAAATGAGTGCTGTGATAGTTTATTCAGGTACTTAAGAACCTCCAAAGGTCTTTCAAGTCTCTCTGTGCCTTAAAGGCCGTACACAGATCAGCTGTGAGTAGTCCTTTACTTGGAGAGTTGTCACATTTCAGTGGGAAGGCAGCTCTTGCCACTCTTTGGAGGAGAGAACCTTTGCCTTTGCTGTTTGGGCCATATCATTCCCCAACCTGCTGCAGGTCGCTGCAGAAAAACCAGG
>NC_092852.1:385892-428561 GCF_039878825.1 Excalfactoria chinensis
TGGTGGGGGGCATGATAAAGGGGTTTAACATGGGTGGGGGGCATGATAAAGGGATTTAATGGGGGTGGGGGGCATGATAAACGGGTTTATTATGCGTGGGGGGCATGAAAAAAGGGTTTAATATGGGTGGGGGGCATGATAAAAGGGTTAATATGGGTGGGGGCATGATAAAGGGATTTAATGGGGGTGGGGGGCATGATAAACGGGTTTATTATGGGTGGGGGGCATGTTAAAAGGGTTTAATATGGGTAGGGGGCATGATAAAGGGTTTTAATGGGGGTGCGGGGCATGATAATGGGCTTTAATGGGGGTGGGGGGCATGATAAAGAGGTTTAACGGGGGTGGGGGGCATGATAAAGGGGTTCAACATGGGTGGGGGGGCATTATAAATAGCTTTAATGGGGGTGCGGGGCATGATAAAGGGGTTTAACATGGGTGGGGGGCATGATAAAGGGGTTTAATGAAGGTGGGGGGCATGATAAAGGGGTTTAACATGGGTGGGGGGCATGATAAAGGGGTTTAACATGGGTGGGGGGCATGATAAATAGGTTTAACATGGGTGGGGGGCATGATAAAGGGGTTCAATGGGGGCGGGGGGCATGATAAAGGGTTTTAATGGGGTTGGGGGGCATGATAAAAGGCTTTAATAGGGGTGGGGGGCATGATAAAGAGGTTTAACGGGGGTGTGGGGGCATGATAAAGGGGTTTAACATGAGTGGGGGGCATGATAAAGGGGTTTAAAATGGGTGGGGGGCATGATAAAGGGGTTTAACATGGGTGGGGGGCATGATTAAGGGGTTTAACATGGGTGGGGGACATGATAAATAGGTTTAACATGGGTGGGGGGCATGATAAAGGGGGTTCAATAAGGGTGGGGGGCATGATAAAGGGGTTTAATGGGGGTGGGGGGCATGATGAAGGGGTTTAACATGGGTGGGGGGCATGATAAACTGTTTAATGAAGGTGGGGGTCATGATAAAGGGGTTTAACATGGGTGGGGGGCATGATAAAGGGGTTTAATATGGGTGGGTGGCAAGTCTGTCAGTTCACCTTGTCTAGTTAGTGAGCCATACACTGTAGCATTAGTAGTTTTCCACCTCTCCTGACTCATTCAGTATTGCTTTTTCCAGTTCACTAACACCTAAACCAGGTATAAACCAACGCACAAATGCATGAAATCCTGTAGGTCGCTCGATTAAAGGATTTAAAATAGTGCTCTTAGTCCGTCCATAAAAAGACCTATAACGTTTCGTTTATTTCTCTGGGGAAAAGCTCCATATCAGGTACAACTCAGCCTAAAGTACATCTTCCTTGCCACCTTCTAGGTCACATTTTGTATGCATGTTCTCCGCACAGCCAATAGGCTCCTGGGAAGTTCAGAATAAATTGATTTTGAATTCGGTTGTTTGCAACAGTGAGATTATCACATCGTAAAGTCCAATTCCCATAAACAGAGTCCAGCAGGATGACGATTTTCAATGCAATGAATATAAGTACTGTTCTCCAATCGTGTATGAGCTAATGATAAAGCATGAGTTGTAAAATTACTTTTCAATATTGTTGTATTCCAAATATGACTGATAGTAGTATTGACATGGATGAAAATGCCAATCAAATTTACTCCATGTGCTACTGATCGAGGTAAGGCTGAGCAAATCCAACCATCACTTACATGTATATTCTGAGCAAATGATTGCATTATAGATACATGAGGATTACCTATCCAATAACGATAGTGTCCTAAGTTTAACCCCCATTAAACCCCTTTTCTTGCCCCCCACACCAATTAAACCCCTTTTTCTTGCCACCCCACCCATGTTAAACCCCATTTTCTTGCCCCCCCCACCCATTAACCCCTTTATCATGCCCCCCACCCATGTTAAACCCCTTTATCATGTCCCCCACCCCCATTAAAAACCCTTTATCATGCCCCCCACTCATATTAAACGCCTTTATTATGCCCCCACCCCCGTTAAACGCCTTTATCATGCCCCCCACCCATGTTAAACCCCTTTATCATGCCCCCCACCCCCGTTAAACCCCTTTATCATGCCCCCCACCCATGTTAAACCCCCTTTATCATGCCCCCCACCCACGTTAAACCCCTTTATCATGCCCCCCACACCCGTTAAACCCCTTTATCATGCCCCCCCACCCCCCATTAAACCCCTTTATCATGCCCCCCACCCATGTTAAACCTTCTTATCATGCCACCCACCCATGTTAAACCCCTTCATCATGCCCCCCACCCCCGTTAAACCCCTTCATCATGCCCCCCACCCCCGTTAAACCCCTTTATCATGCCCCCCACCCCCGTTAAACCACTTTATCAAGCCCCCCACCCGTGTTAAACCCCTTTATAATGCCCGCCACCCGTGTTAAACCCCTTTATCATGCCCCCCACCCCCGTTAAACCCCTTTATCATGCCCCCCACCCCCGTTAAACCCCTTTATCATGCCCCGCACCCCAATTAAACCCCTTTATCATGCCCCCCCACCCCAATTAAACCTTTTTTTCTTGCCATCCACCCATATTAAACCCCTTTTTCTTGCCCCCCACCCCCATTAAACCCCTTTTTCTTGCTTCCCACCCATATTAAACCCTCTTTTCTTGCTCCCCACCCCCATTAAACCCCTTTTTTTTGCCCCCACACCAACATTAAACTTTCTTTTCTTTCCCCCCTTCCCCGATAAACCCGCATGTATACACACACACATATATACACACACAGATATACACACACAGATATAGACACGCACAGATATACACACTCAGATATACACACACAGATATAGACACACAGATATAGACACGCACAGATACACTCACACAGATACATACACACAGATATACACACAGAGATATACACACAGAGATATTCAGACACAGATATATTCACACACTTATATACACAGACAAATATACACACACACATATATACACACACAGATATACACACACAGAGATACACGCACACAGATATGCACACACACATATATACACACACACAGATATACACAAACAGATACACACACACACACACACACACACAGAGCATAACAGAACAGCCCAGAACAACAGATGATTGAGGAACTTTTTATTACATGTGGTTCATTCAAGGCTTCACCTGGGACGTGTTAAGTCTCCCAAGGCAGAAGCTGGATGGTCTCCAGTCCATTCCATTTCCTAAGGTATTTATCCCCAAGCTGCCCACACTTAGTTGAGATCTTAGTTTTCAGAGCCTTGGATTCGCCTGTGCCCCTGGGAGACCTCTTAGATTCTATTCTAATGATCACAGTCTGACCCTTGGGACCTCCTGGCCTTCTTCCTCAGGGCCCCAGTCAGAACTTGAAGTTATTTCCCACGGTGTCATGAGACAGTGAGAACAACTTCACATCGCCGGGTCACCTGGTGTGGCAGAATGCAAACAATGGGGTCCAGCAGCCCATGGGATGATCCTACAGCACACAATGGGGTTCAGCAGCCAATGGGATATCCGGCAAGGTGCATTGCGGGATTTAACGTTGCAAGTGGAAGTCGCCATTTTGATCATGCGCAATAGCGTCACTTCCGGTAAGGTGGATTTCGGGATATAAGGTGGCAAGAGGAAGTCGCCATTTTGATCATGCGCAGTAGTGTCACTTTCTGCAAGGTGCATCTTGGGATATAACGTGGCAAGAGGAAGTCGCCATTTTGAACATGCGCACTAGCGTCACTTCCGGTAAGGTGGATTTCGGGATATAAGGTGGCATGAGGAAGTCGCCATTTTGATCATGCGCAGTAGCGTCACTTCCGGCAAGGTGCATTTCGGGATATTACGCGGCAAATTCCCCCCAAATGACCTTATTTTCCCCAAAACAACCCATTTTTCCCTCAAAATGTCCCATTTTTAGCCTAAATTGACCCAATTTCCCCCTAAATGAACCCATTTTCCCCCAAAATGACCCATTTTTTTCCATTTTCTCCTACTTTTCCCCCAAAATGACCCGTTTTTCCCCCTAACCCCCATGGCCCTCAGAGCCTCCCCAGTGCCCCTCACAGCCCTTCCAGAGCCCCCCCAAACCTTCCAGTGCTTATCAGCGCATCCCCGCAGCCCCCCAGGCCCCTCAGTGCTCCTCAGCCACTCCAGAGCCCCGACAACGCCGCAGTGCCGCCCAGAGCTTCGCCCAGAGCACCTCAAAGCCCCCAGAGCCACCCAAAGCCGGTCAATGCCCCTAAGAGCATCCCCAGAGCCCCCCAAGCCCCTCAGAGCCCCCCCAGAGCCACTCAGAGACTCCCAGAGCCCCCCCAGTGCCATCAAAGCATCACAGTGCTCCTCCGTGCCCCCCCAGGCTCCCGAAAGACCTTAAGAACCCCCCAAACACCCTCCAGAGCCCCCAGCGCAGGGTCGGGCGCTGAGGATGCGCAGCAACAGACGGCTACATTGTGGCACGCGTTTACTGCGGACACAGCCGCGTCCCCGATGCTGCCGAAGGGGAGCTCAGTGCCCCCAGGCCAGCGCGTGCAGGCGATGCGCCGCGTCGCAGAGGCGCTGGCGGTACTCGAGGTGGCGGTGCATCCCGGGGGGGACGCGGCTCAGCCCCCAGCGCAGCCCCCAGCAGCCGGCGGCGATGGTTCCGGTGGAGTCGTTGTCCCCGCCGTGCAGCACCGCGCGGCTGCACAGCTCCTCCCAGCTGTCCCCCGCCGCCAGCAGAGCTTCCAGGGCCACCATGGGTGCGTCGTGCCCGCTGCGCCCTGCCCACCCCCCCAGCGCCCAGCGCACGTACTCGGCGTCGCGCTCCTCCGGCGTCGGCAGAGATGGCACTCGTGGAGGACCACCCCCCTCCAGGAGACCCCGTGACTCCAGGTACCTGAGGGGACAGGGGCACAATGGAGGCAGTGGGGACACTGAGGGAGTTGGGGACATTGGGGTCAATGAGGAGAACAGAGACTCTGGTATTAGGGGACTCTGGGGACAGTGGTGGCACGGGGCTCAGTGGGGACAATATGGGGAACGGGACACAATGGGGATACGGGTCAGCAAGGACACAGGTGGCACCAGGAGCGCTGATGTCCCCACAGACACCAATAGCTGTGGGTGATATGGACGGATTCTGCCCCCACTGCCTCCATTGTCCCCTCTGCTCCCAGTGTCCCCAACCCCCCGTGCCACCATCACCCCTGTGTTGCCTACACCACCCCTACACCACCCCTACAACACCCCTACACCACCCCTACAACACCCCTACAACACCCCTACACCACCCCTACACCACCCCTGCTGCCCCTCACCGGCGCCAGCTGTCCCCGAAGAAGTCCCACGCAGCGGCATTGTCCCCCACGGCCACCCCTTCACCCTCCACGTAATCCCACGCCTGGGGCAGAACGCGCAGCAGCTCAGCACCCCACACCTCAGGGGGCTCCCCGCGCACCCCCAGCGCCCCAAACAGCGCCACGGCCAACGCACCCAGGTACCCTGTGAGGGAGTGAGGGTTGGGGGTGCATGGGGTGAGCGCCATCCCCATTTGATGGCGACCACCCCTGTCCCCCCACCCCATGGCACCCACCTGTGGGGTGGTGGTGGGTCATGCGCCCACTCTCAATGCTCACCCTAATCAGCATCGGCAGCTCCTCCGGGCGTGGGTACCTGGGGGCACGGCCCACATCCCATAATACCCTGCCTCCCATAACGTCCCCCATCCAATAATGTCCCACAGCCCACAGCATGTATCCCAGAATACTCTATAATATCCCACATAATACTTTATCATACCTCGTGATATCCCATATCCCACATCTCATAATACCCTACACCCCACATCACGTATCCTGCAGCATCCCATAGTATCCCATTATGTCCCTCATTCCATAATACCTCCCATCGCACCCCATCCCATAATACCTTATCCCACAGTGACAATGTCCCCACTGCCCCCACAGGCTCGTCCCCACCTCTGCCCCACATCTCAGTCCCGCACCCCGACCTGAGCCCTATAGCCAGGCTGCGCATGGCTGCCCCACAGCCGGTGCCGGTGGGATTGAAGGGGATGCGGTAGCCCTGGGGCTCTCCGGGGCGCAGCTGCGATGTTCCTGTGGGGCGGTAGAGGGGGGGCAGGGGGCGCTGACCCCACAGCTTCGCCCCCCAGCGCCCCACGGGGCACCACACATACCCAGGATGCTGCTGGGGCCCGGTTTGCGGCCCTCCATGTCCCCCATGGCGGCCACGTAGCGCCGTGCCAGCTCCTGCAGTAGAGCATCGCCCTCCAGCCCTGGGGGGCGGCCTCGCTCAGACCCACACGTGTGGGACCCAAAGCGCCGCCCACAGCGCCGCCTTACACGTGCGGGTCTGCCCCCCCCCAGCTCCCCACTTACGGGGCTGGGACCCCCCCAAACCACCCCCATCTATGGCTTCCCGTGCTCCTCCAGCCCCACCCCACCCTTCTGGCTCCGAAGCCCAATGAGCCCCCCCCCCATTTCCCTCCTCCTAATGCTCTGAGCTCCCCCACAGCCCCCTCCCCTCACAGGTCCTCGCCGCCCCCCCCACAGCTCTACCTGTGCTCTACGCGTCCCCCCGCCCCCCGTTGTCTCACCGCTGCTCAGCCCCTCGGCGGTGGCGAGGTGCAGCACCGTGTCGTCGCTCAGCGGCCACTCGGGGGGTCGCAGCTCGATGCTGCTCAGCCCGCCCAGTGCGCGCAGCTCCTCGTGGATGCGCGCCCCCGCGGTGCAGTACTCCCACAGCCCGGCGCGGAAGCCGAGCGCGTCCCCGGCGGCCGCCAATAGCAGCGCCGCCTCGTAGCGATCCGGGGGGGGGCTGCGGGGCAACGGGGGGGGGGGGGGGCGGTCAGAATGGGGTCGGGGTTATGGGGGGCGGGGTTATGGGGGGGGGGGTT
This sequence comes from Excalfactoria chinensis, assembly GCF_039878825.1. NCBI lineage: Eukaryota > Metazoa > Chordata > Aves > Galliformes > Phasianidae > Excalfactoria > Excalfactoria chinensis. The sequence continues at coordinate 392,763 of NC_092852.1, forward strand.
ATGGGGGGGGGGGGGTTTATGGGGGGGGGGGTTATGGGGGGGGGGGTTATGGGGGTCGGGGCTGTCGGGGGGCGCTGTGGTGTTATGGGGTCATGTGGGGGGGTGTTACGGGGTTATGGAGTCGCGTGGTTGTGGGGTCACGACGGAGGGACGGGGCGGGGGGATCCGGAGTCACGATCGTTCGGGGCTTTGAGGGGAACGGGGCGGGCTGCGGGGTGACGGGGGCAACAAGAGGTTACGGGGAGCACGGGGGGGGTTGGGCTGGGGGCGCCGTGCGGTTATGGGGAACATCGGGGGTTACGGGGACGAGTGGGGGCAGCGGGGGCCGTTATGGGGCCGGGGGGTGGGAGGCACAGCGAGGGGTCGCGGCCACTCACGGAGCTGCCATGGCGGTGACAGCCGGGATGGCCGACGGGGGGGGGCACAGCGCCAGCGGGGGGAGGGGCGCCTTAAGGGGGACCGCGCGGGGGGAAGGGCCCACAGCGCCCACGGTGCCCCACAGCGCCGCGCAGCTCCCTCAGCGCCCCACGGTGCCCCACGGCCTCACTCCCCATGCCCCATAACTCCCTACACTGCCCCACATCTGCCCCGCAGACCCCCTTGTGCCCCCCCTTGTGCCCCCCCTTGTGCCCCCCCATTACTGCCCCCCATTACTGCCCCCCATCAGTGCCCCCCGTTCCCCGCTCCTGCGACGCCGCGTCCCGCGGTGACCATGGCAACGCCGGCAGCGGCTGCGCGTTCGAAGCTCTCGCGAGAGCCTGGGCAGCTCGCCTCGCCGTCTCGCCGGTCGCTTCCGGTCGGCTCATCGCGGCGCCATGCGGCTGCGGGTGGCGGCGGGCAGCCCCGCGGCGCTGAAGGTGGTGGCGGCCGCCCGCTCCGCCGCCGCCCCGGTGCGGTTGTGCTGGGCCGAGCCCGGAGGTGAGCGGGGCCTTTCCCGGGGCCTTTCCCGGGGCCGGTCGGTCTCCGCGGTTCCCCCTCCCCTGACGGGCGCTCCGTCCCGCAGAGCCGCCGCCGTCCCCGCTGTGTCCCCCGTGGGCGCCCGCCCTGCAGCTGGAGAGCGGCGCGGTGCTCTTCTCGCCGAACGCCATCTGCCAGTCAGTCGCCCCCTCCCTCTCTCCTCCTCCTTCCTTCCCTCCCCCCCTTCCCTCCCCCCTTCCCTCCCCCCTTCCCTCCCCCCTTCCCTCTCTCCTTCCCTCCCCCCTTCCCTCTCTCCTTCCTTCTCTCCCTCCTTCTCGGTCCGTGTGTCCCGCAGGTATTTCTTCCTGCTGCGCGGCGCGCGGCCCACCGAGCTGACCACGCAGTGGCTGGAGTGGGAGGCCACCGAGCTGCAGGTGGGGGCCGGGCGGCGGGGCGGGAGCTGCCTCGTGGCCCGACCGTGACCGTCCGTCTGCCTGCAGCCCGCCGCGCTCGCGGCCCTGTACGCCCGCCTGGTGCACGGCCGGACGGGCGCGGAGGCGGCGGCGGCGCTGGGGGAAGCGCTGGGTCACATCGAGCGGAGCTTGGCGGGGAGAGGCACGTCGTACCTGGCCGGGGTGAGCGGGGCTGTGCCGTGCGGGGGGGGGGGGGGCGGCGCGGCCGGGGCCGGGGCCGGCTCGGGGCACAGCTCGGCTCCTTCGTGCCGCAGGACGCAGAGTCGGTGGCGGACGTGGTGGTGTGGGGAACGTTGTTCCCTCTGCTCCGAGATGAAGCCGTCCCTGCAGGTACGAGCCGGCTGCTGCCGCTCCTGGAAGGCTGGGAGCTGCGGGTCCTTTCTTTTTCCTAGGGGCTTTTCTGGGGGGCGGGTGGGCGTTGGCCCGGGGGTGTCCAGCATCGCCGCGCTGGCACCGGGCCGCTTTGTTCTCCCGATGACAGCTGAGCCGCTGCAGAACTGGTTCCGGAACATGACGCTCTCGGAGGCCTGCAGAAGCGCTGCCGACACCGTGCTGCTGCCGCGGCACCTGCAGCAATTCACGGCCTGCCTGCAGAAGCTGCCCCTGCCGCGCCCGCTGCTGGACGCGGCCCCAGGCTGCAAGGTGTGGGCACGGTGCTGTGCACAACCCCCTTCCCCCCCCCAGTGCTCAGCCATCCCCCCTCTGGCTCAGCCATTCCCTCTGCAGGAGGATGACGGATCGGAGCCGGCGCTGACAGAAGAGGACGTGGCAGCAGCTGCAGACGCCTGGACTCGCGGTGCTGCTGCGCTGCCCAAACCGTGGCGGCCTTCGAAACCCGTGTGAGTGCCATTGTGGGGCTGGGGGGGGGGACCCCACGGCACTCCAAGCTGCAGCAGTGTGGTCTGAAGGGCTCCGTGCCGCGCAGGTTGCCAGTGGAGGGCATGAGGAACGTGCTGATCACCAGCGCCCTGCCCTACGTCAACAATGTGCCCCATCTGGGCAACATCATCGGCTGCGTCCTCAGCGCTGACGCCTTCGCCAGGTGAGCGGCCAGGGGACGCGGTGGGTGCTGACACAGGAGCCGCCGTGCCCAGCCTGCGCCGCGTCCCGACCCACCCCACGTGCAGGTACTGCCGCCTGCGGAGCTGGAACACGCTGTACGTGTGCGGCACCGACGAGTACGGCACGGCCACCGAGACCAAAGCGGTGGAGGAGGGGCTGACACCGCGGGAGATCTGTGACAAATACCACGCTGTGCACGCCGACATCTACCGCTGGTTCGACATCTCCTTCGATTACTTCGGCCGCACCACCACCCCACAGCAGACCGTGTGAGCATCTCCGTGGGGCCCAGAGAGGAAGGGGGTGGCCCGGGGCTCTCTGGTACTGCTGCCTTGCCGTCATTTCACTCTCTTTTCTCTCGTCCCGCAGCATTTCACAGGACATCTTCCAGCGCCTGCAGGCCCGTGGCTTTGTGCTGCAGGACACGGTGCAGCAGCTGCACTGCGCCGCCTGCCAGCGCTTCCTGGCCGACCGCTTTGTGGAGGGCATCTGCCCCTTCTGCGCCTACCAGGAGGCGCGCGGCGACCAGTGTGACAAGTGTGGCAAACTCATCAACGCCGTGGAGCTGAAGGTGAGCTGAAGGGGAGCGGGGCCGTCCTGCTCTGCCTGCAGGCTGCTGTGGGGCCGGCTGCCATCCAAACCGCTCTTCTCCGACAGGCTCCTCGCTGCAAGCTGTGCGGCAGCAGCCCCACAGTGCGGCCCACCCGGCACCTCTTCCTTGACCTCCCCAAGGTGAGCGTCCCCCCATGGGGGCAGAGGGAGCAGAGCTGCCCCTGTGCTTTGCTCATTGTTCCACGCTGCCCACAGCTGGAGGAGCGGCTGCAGCCGTGGCTGGAGAACTGCTGGGCCACAGGGAACTGGACAGCCAATGCCCGCTACATCACACGCTCCTGGATCCGGGACGGGCTGCGGCCGCGCTGCATCACACGGGACCTGCAGTGGGGCACACCTGTGCCTCTTGATGGCTTCCGGGACAAGGTGGGTGCTGCCGTGGCAAGGTAGGTGCCAGTGGGGCAGCTAGGCCACGGGCTTCGGCCCTGGTCCATCCCATCCCACGTGGGGTGCACTGAGCACATCTCTCCCCCTTCCTATGCAGGTGTTCTACGTGTGGTTCGATGCTCCCATTGGATATCTGTCCATCACTGCCAACTACACAGAGCACTGGGAGCGCTGGTGGAAGAACCCGCAGCAGGTGGGGCTGGGGGTTGGGTGGCAGGGTGGGGGGTGGGGGCTCTGCTGACACCGAGTCCCTCTCAGGTGGAGCTGTACAACTTTATGGCCAAGGACAACGTGCCCTTCCACAGCGTAGTGTTCCCCTGCTCGCTGCTGGGTGCTGATGACAACTACACGCTTGTCAACCACCTCATTGCCACAGGTGCTGGGAGGGTCAGGGGCCTGGGGGGCGGCCTGGGGGATTCCCATGCTCAGAGGGATGGGGGAGGCGCACTCAGCCCCAGCTGCTGTCATGGTGGTGCTACTGCTGAGCCTGGTGTGGGGCTGTGACCAGGAGCTGTGAGTGTCCTGTGGGGGCTGTGACCATTCCGTGGGGCTGTAACCACTGTCAGGCTGTGGTGGTTCCATGGGGCTGTAGTGACTTTGGTTGTTGTGCCCACTCTATGGAGCTGTGGCTGCTCCGTGGGGCCATCCCCTGCCTCCCCCTGCAGAATACCTGAACTACGAGGACGGGAAGTTCTCCAAGAGCCGCGGCGTGGGGGTGTTTGGGGACATGGCCAAGGACACGGGCATTGCAGCCGATGTGTGGCGCTTCTACCTGCTGTACGTGCGGCCCGAGGGCCAGGACAGTGCCTTCTCCTGGGGAGATCTCATGCTGAAAAACAACTCGGAGCTGCTGAACAACCTGGGCAACTTCATCAACAGGTGGGGTGGGGTGCGGCAGGGGCCGAGCATCCGTCTCTGTGCTGCTCTCACACCCGTCTGTCTGTCCCTGTGTCCGCAGAGCCGGGATGTTTGTCTGCAAGTTCTTTGATGGTGCGGTGCCCCCCATGGTGCTGACTCCGGGTGACCACCGGCTCCTGGCTCGCGTCACCATGGAGCTGCGGCAGTACCACCAGCTGCTGGAGCGGGTCCGGTGTGTGGCTGCGGGGCTGGGCTCGGGGTGGGGGTTGGGAACACCCCAAGCAATCGCTGACCCCCTCTGTCTGTCCTTCCATCTGTCTGTCTGTCCCCCCCCCAGCATCCGTGATGCTCTGCGCTGTGTTCTCAACATTTCTCGCCACGGCAACCAGTACATCCAGGTGAACGAGCCCTGGAAGCGCATCAAGGGTGGCGAGGAGGACAGGTAGAGGGGGAGAGCACGGTGGGGTGGGGGGTGGATGTGGGGCCAGGACTTGGTGCCCATGTGGGCCTTGTGCCCCACAGGCGGCGTGCTGGCACCGTGACTGGTGTGGCAGTGAATGTGGCGGCGCTGCTGGCCGTGTTGGTGCAGCCCTACATGCCAGCAGTCGGTGCGGCCATCCAAGCACAGCTCTGCGTGCCCCCGGAGTGCTCAGTGCTCAGCCACGTCTTCACCTGCACGCTGCCGCCCGGCCATCGTGTGGGCACGGTATGGGGGGCAACGTGGGGGGCAGCTTGGGGGGGGTGGGCCTACAGTGCTCAGCCTGCTTCTCCTTTGTCCCCAGGTGAGTCCACTCTTCCAGAAGCTGGAGAGTGAGCACATTGATGCCCTCCGCAAGCGCTTTGGAGGAGGGCAGGTGAGTGGGGGCTGCTCAGCCGTGGCGCCCCTTCATCCCTCTGCCTCTTATGTTTTTCTTTGGGGGAGCCTTCCCCCAGTGCTCACCCACCTTGGCACCATCCTCCTCAGACAGCACAGACTCTCTCACTCTCCTTCCTCAGGCAAAGCCCCCCAATCCCCCTGCACAGTCAGACCCCCCCTCGGTGGCTCCCACTGACCCAAGCCGCATCCAGGAGCTGACGGAGCGGGTGGCCGAGCAGGTGAGTGTGGGGAGTAAGCAGCCCCAGCACCCCCCGCTCCCCCTCCCCAACCCCCCCAGCCCTCACCCCGCTCTGTCCCAGGGCAACTGCGTGCGGCAGCTGAAGGCGAGTGGGGCGGACAAAGCGCGCATCGACAGCGAGGTGGGCAAACTGCTGGCACTGAAGCGGGAGCTGGCGCTGGCCCAGAACAAGAGCCCTGACGGCCCCGGGGGCAAAGGGAAGAAGTAACACGACGGGCCCCGCTGACACGTGTGTAATAAACCAGAAATGCTGTACAGTGCTGCTAAAGCCGTCAGTCCGTCCGTGGGGCTGCTCCCAAGTGCCGCGGGGATTCCATCCCATCCCACTAAGCGCGGCGGAGGCTGAGGACGCGCTCGATCAGGGCTGCCCGCGCCCGCTGCACCTCCGCGCTCAGCCGTCCCACCTCGGCCCGGAGCCGCTCGTTGTGCGCACTCAGCTGCCGCAGCCGCTGCTCGCTCTGCTGCTCCCCCCCTGCACGCTTCCGCTTTGACCCGCGCCCCACAGGCCGCCCCTCTGCCTGCCCGGGGGGGCTCGCGGGGGCCTGGGGGGGCTCCGGCACGGTGCTCACCGCACTGTCCGTGCCCAGGAGCTGCAGCAGCTCCGTGCTCAGCGCCTCGTCCAGCTCGCAGCACGCAGGGCCCGCAGCTGCTCCCCACAGCGGGGCCGGCTCTTCTTCCTGCGGGGACACGCGGGGGAAGCGGTGACGGGGCTCCGTCCGTCCGCTGTCCGTTCCTGGGGGGAGCCCCGTGCTGCTCACCTGCTGTGCCCCCCCAGGGGTGGGGGGCTCGAGGGGCTCCGCCGCCATCAGCAGCTCCTGCAGCTCCTGCAGCTCCAGGAACCACGCGGGCAGCTCGTCGGGGGGCGGCTCCCCGGCGGCCGCCATTGGTGATGGGGACACCCGGGGGTGTTGAGACGCAGCGATGTGGGAGAGAAGCAGAAAAGGGGCTGCGCCCCCCGCGGCTCTCACGTGTGCTGCCCTACGAGGGCGCTCTTCCTTCTGGATGCCTGCGGGGCAACAATGGGGTCCGCACGCGCCGGGCAGGTCCCCCCCCGCGGCACAGAGCAGGGGGCCCAGAGAACACAAGAGCCCCCGAGGGGTCCCCCCGCCCCGCAGACCGTCCTCCCTCAACACGCCCTCCCGGGAGCCCCCCCACCCGATCCCACCCCTTTGGAGCCCCTCCCCCTCAGAAACGCGCTCCGGAAGCTCCCCCGGGAGCCCCCGCCCCGGAACCCACCACGGAGCCCCCCTCCCCCCCCCAGCACCGCACAACAGTCCAGGCCCCGGGACCCGCCTGCAGGAGGCCCGCAGCCCTGAGGAGCCCCCGCCAAGGGGAATCCCACCAAGGGGAGTCCCAACAAGGGGAATCCCCCTGTGACCCCCCGCCCCCCCCCGTACCTTCCTGCCCGGTCCCGGCTCCCCGCAGCCCGGCCCCGCCCGCTGCGCTCCGTTCATCCTCAGCCGCCTCATTCTCCGCCGTTCAGCCGCTCTGCGCCGCCCCCTTCCGCCGCGAGCCCCTTTTATAACCCCCGCGTGACGCGAAGCTGCGTCATCTGCGGCCAATCAGCGCCCCGCCGCGCAGTGACGTCACGGAGCAGTGAGCCAACGAGAGCGGAGGGGCGGGGCGAACGACAGGGTGATGCAAGGGTCGGAAAGCGCGAGCCGCCGTGCCGCCAGGGGGCGCTGTCCCGGCGGAGCCCAAACGGCGCCTCGCACCTCGGTGCTCCGCGGGGCGGGGTCGCTCCGTCTGTGTCTCCGTGCGCGGTCGGTGGGCGCAGCTCCGCCCCGCAGCCCCGAACCGCCCCCAGCCCCGCACGAAAAGCCCCCCGACCCCCCACGGCGCGGCACTGACGCCGCAGTTTGTGTGAGCGTTCAGCTGAGCACCGCAACGCGCGGCCTGAGCCTCGTCCCTTGTGCCCGCTGGGGTTGGGGATGGGGATGGGTCCTGGTTCTGGTTCTGGTCCCGGTTGGGTCCCGGTTATGGCTGGGGTTGCTCTCCGGGTCAGCCTTAGCGCGGCCGTTTCCCCTCCCATTGACCCTTACAGCGGCAGACGCCGCTCGCTCCGTCTCGCCCTCGGCTCCCCCAAGGTCTCACAGCGCTCGATCGGGCTCTCACCAGCTCTGCTTACATCTCTCCCATCCCCGCCCATCGCTCTACTCCCTCCGCACCCTCCGCATCCACCGGCTCAGCGCTCCTCCCCCGGCTCTGCGGGGCGGCCCGTCTCCCAGCGCGCTGAAGGTCAGCAGCGTCTGCCGCACGAGGCAGCGCACTGCCGGCTCCGCGTCGTCCTTGGCGGCCTGCAGGGCTGCAGCGGAGCGGGGCCGCGTCGCCACGTGGGTCGCACGCGGCGCCTTCGGGACAGCGGGGGGGGTGGGGGGGGGGCTGCTCACCTCTGCGGATGCCCGACGCCGCCCGCGGGTTCTCGTTCTTCAGCTTCCGCCCCATCATCCCTGCGCGCACAGCCGCTGTCAGCGCTCCCCGGCCCCGCGGTGCCCCCGGGGAGGGACCTCCCGAAACGCCGCGGTACCCAGCGGTGCCTTCGTCACCCCGGCGACCCTACGCTGTCCCAGGGACCCCGCGGTTCCCCAGCGACACCCGCGGTGTCCCAGTGAGCCCCAGAGACCCCACACAACGCCCCGACGATCCCAGTGTTGCCCCAGAGCCCTCCCGGATCCCCATCGGTTCCTCATTGATCCGCCAGCCCCCCCCGCTCACCGACCCCACGCTCAGCCAGAGGGACGGGGACCCTTCGGGGCCGGGACTCACCCAGGAAGCGCACGGCCGCCTCCCTCACGGGCGCCTGGGGGCTGTGCAGGTGCGGCAGGGTCTGCTCCAGGAACCGCTCCGCGACTCTGCCCCTCTTCTGAAGCTGCAGAGAACAGCACAGCAGGGGTGGCAACTGCAGAGCCCCCCCCCCGCTTTGCAGGTTAGCAAGGAGGGTCCCGGCACGGGGGGGAGGGTGTGAGGGGTGGGGGTCCTTACCAGGCAGTCAGCAATCATCCACACCTCCGCCGCTCTGGCCAAGCGCTGCAGTTGCTGCCAGCCCAGGAGTTTGGCGGCGTGGATCAGAGCTTTCTGAGCTGCCTGGGGGGCAGCGACACAGGGAAAGGGTGTTGGTGGGAGATCCTGGGGGGACACCCCCATCCCCACCCTGGGTCAGCACCACAGCCGGACCCGGCCTGCAGGGTCTGGGGCGAGGGGGCGGGGGGGGGCGCTCAGAAAGCTCTGATCCACACCCCCAGGCGCCCGACTGACCCCACGACCCTGTGACCCCACGAGCTGCCCCCACCTGGGCCACGTTGGGGATGTCCTCATTCATGTGGATGAAGAGCGGCAGCAGACTCCTCTCCGCCTGCAGCAGCAGCTGCTTCCTGCCCTGCACCTCCAGCAGCAGCGCAAAGAGCTCCATGGAGCGCCAGCGCAGCTCCGCGTTGTCCTGGAGGACACACAGGGTGGTGCTGAGCTCTGCAAGGCACGGGGGGGGGTCGGGTGCTCCCCGCTGCCCCTCACCTCGTTGAAGCAGGACAGCAGCTGCGCGGCCAGCTGGCCAAGCACACCGCGGAAGCTGTCGGGGTGCTGCGCCGCGATGTCCCGCAGCAGACACACGGCCTGAAGTTTGATGCCAGCCTGAGTGTCCTGCAGCCACAGCAGCACGTCAGGCAGCAGCTGCTGCATCCTCCCGGAGTAAAGGTCCCGCAGCCCGCGCAGCGCCAGCCCCCTGCTCTCCGGCTGTTTGCTGCAGATGTATTTCCTGAAGATCCTCCTGGCGTGGCTGTCGTTCTTGTGCTGCCCCTGGCAGCTCCACAGCTGCAATGAGTGGCGGTCAGGGGCGGGACGGGGCTCAGCCTCCCATCCCCCCGAGGGGAACCCCTCACCATCCCCACACCCACCTCGACGTAGAACGTCAAGGCGGGGACCTCCCTCCACTGCAGCTGGTGGTAATGCAGCAGCTTCTGCAGGTGGCTGAAGACGCGGCCGCGCTGACCCCGGCAGTTCTTCTGCATCACCCTGTGGGATGGGGACAGGCTGAATTTGGCCTCGAGGCTGATCCCAGCAGGTGCAAGCTGGGGTAAGGGGACCGGAACACCCCATCCCGCCCCACAGTGCGCTCCTCCATCTGCCCACCGCGCCCCGGCACCCCCTGAGCACTCCCCACTTTGCTCCCTACTTCATTCAGGAGGGCAGCGCTGGGGGCGCCATGTAGGGCAGTGGGGGGGGGCACTGTGGGGCAGAACGTGGGAGGGGTTGGGGCCGTACTTGGCAAGGGAGTGCATGCTGCTCCGCCACGTGGCAGCGCCCAGCAGCCGTGCCCAGAGGTCGTGGGTCTCCATGGAGGCGGCCATGCTGTCCATATCAGCGCACAGCAGCAGACTGCGCGCCGCCTCCACCACCACCCTGCATGGACACGGGGCAGCGCGGGGTCAGCACACGGTCAGGGGTCAGTGTGGGTGGTGCCGCCGGGTCAGCGCGGCGCGGTGCTGTTACCTGATGGCGGAGGTGGGTGCAGATGGGCAGGACGGGTCCTTCATGGCGGCGGTGGCCTCCAGCTGCCCGAGCTCCCCAGAGGTCACCGCCTGGATGACGAGCGCCACGAAGAGCTCTGGGAAAAGCAGCCTCATGTGCGGGCCGTACTGCGGGCGCTGCAGGAGCTCGTGCAGCGCCGTGGCCGCCTGCGGAAAGCACCCGGACAGCGCCCAGCTCCGAGCTGCTCCCCCGGGCAGGACAGAGGGGGGAGGGAGTGTTCCCAGGGGACCCCAAACTCACGGCCAGGGGAAGGAAGCCGGTCTGGGTCTCCTGGCCCAGCGGCGCGACCTCCAGCAGATGCAGCAGCTCCTGCACCATCTTTGGCACCACATCCACCGAGGACAGCGCCCACTCCCACAGCTCCAAAACGTCCCTGCAGCACAGAGCCGACCTCAGCGGGAACCCCTCTATGAGTGGGGTGGGGGTCCTTCCATATGTGGGGCGAGGGTCTCTATGTGTGGGATGAGGGTCTCTATCCACGTGCGGTGGGCATCCCTCTCCACATAGGTTGGTCTCCCTCTCCATATGGGATGGGGGTCCCTATCCACGTGAGGTCCCTGTCCTTGTGGGGTGGGGGTCTCCACAGGGGGTGTGGGCGACGCACTTTTCGCAGGTGGGGGAGCAGCGCAGCAGGCTGACTGTCATTGCATGAGGGTTGGCGGCAGCCAGCCAGGGGAAGGTGCCGCGGATGGTCCTCAGCGCCTGCTCCTCTGTGATCTGCTTCCTGCTCCTGTGGATGGCTGTCACGATGCGCTGCAACTGGAAGGGTCGTGGAGACAGCAGAACTTCACTCCAGGTGTCTCCAAGAAGGGCCAAGTGCCCTGAAGTCTCAAATCAGACCGGTGCTGTGCAGGACAACCCAACCCAACACGGCCGTCCTGCACCCAACTCAACCCAACTCTAACCATCATGACCCAATCAAAAACAAACTCAGACCCAGACACAACCCAACCCCACCATCCAGCAAGCAACCCAACCCTCATCACCCAACCCAACCCAAACCCAACATCCAGCACCCAACCCCAACCCTAATCCCCAAGATCCAACCCCCAGCCTCCAATTCAACCCCAATCCCACCCCCACGTGCACTCAGCCCCTCGGCAAGCAGCTGCTGGTTTCTCACATCGTCGGGCATAGGGCTGAAGTCAACCATCAAGATGGCCATCAAGGTGGAAGCCACCTGGGTGTTGTGGTTGCTGCAGTCCCTCATGCCCTGCAGCGCCAGGAGGATGAGGTCAGTCCTCTCCGAAGAGTGGAAGTGCTTCGCAAAGCGCTGGGGAGCAACAAACACAGAGGGGCAGAAGGAATGGCAGCTGAGTTTCCCCGAACCCCGCAGACCCTGCGGCCAAGAGCCCCAGCGTGGAGATCCCTTCTCACCAGCAAAATGACCGTGGTGTTGGTGGTCCAGGCGAGGGAGAACTCGTGGTCATCTTTCCACTGCTCCTGTTTCTCCTTCTCATCCAGCTGCGCTTCCCAGCCTGGAAAAGAGATTGAGGTGCGGGTGTGTGAGCGGTGGGCGTCCTGCAGGGAGCGGAACGGCTGCCCCCACCCCGAGTGTGGGGCCGTGGGGCAGACAGCGGCTGTTGCCTTACGGCTTCTTCCCAGGATAAAAGTGTAGAGGTGACGGAGAGCGCCCAAAGCACAGCGGTGTGTTTTCTCCTCCTGGAAGGCGCAGCACAGGATGAGGGTTCCCACCAGCTGCCCCAGCACGGGCAGGAAGAGCTTGTCATAGTGGACGGATCTGGATTGTCCCGAGGAGTGACGAGGCTGTGTGAGGAGAGCAGAACGTTGAGCACAGCCCCAGAGTGGGCAGAGCAGGGAAAAGGAGGAACAAAGAGCCCGTACTGTGGGGGTCGAGCCCTTACCCCCTCCTGACAGTAAAGCACCAGTGAGTGGGTCAGCTTCCAGATGCGCCCCACTGCCCTCTCGCGCACGGCTGCGCTCTGCAGGGAGGTGAAGGGCATCAGCACCTGCGGGAAGAGGAGTTGCTGCTCTGCCCTGCGGCCCCCCCAGGTTTTTGGGGTGGTGCGGGTGGGGGAGGAACACCCCTCCTCCGTGCAGCTCCCGAGGGCAGAGCTCACCTGGAAGACATTTTTCAACTCCTCTCCGATGCTGGAGGTGTGGTGGATGAACACCAATGTCTGCAGCATCTCATCCAGAGCCATCAGGATCTGCAGGACGGACAGAGCGGGGGGAGATCAAAGGGGAGGGGAATGGAGGATGCACAGCGAGACCCCGTCCTGCAAGGCAGAGGGGTCCTGCAGCTCCCCAGCACCCACCCTGGAGTAAAGTTTGGTGTCCAGGTCCTGCTCTGAGGGAAGCAGGAGGATGCTCCGGAAGAACACGATATAGAGAGGGATCTTCTCCACCAACACCCCCTCCACCTTGCTGCAAAAACAGGGACAGGGCGCTGGGAGCGCTGTGCTGCGGGACGGGGAGCGGACCCCCCCCATGGGCAGCACTGCAGAGCAGGGTGGGCAACGCCAGGAGGGGACGGTACCTGAGGGCGGTGATGGAGTCTATTGCTTGCAGCCACAGTTCGGAGCTCAGCTTTCCCCGCGGCTCCTCCGCCAGCAGCACCTGCAGCACCGCGGGACGATCCCGGCACTCAGCGCTCGCAGCGCCGGGAGGAGCGGAGCCGCCCACCACCCCCCAACCCCCGCCGCCCACCACCCCCCACCCCCGCCGCCCCTCACCATGATGTTCTCCGCCACTTCGTTCCGGCGGCAGAAGACGCGCAGCTCCTGCGCCTTGTTCCTGTCCGCTGCGCTGTCACAGACGGCGCGGACGCTCCGCAGGAACTTGATCTTCTGCTCCTCGCTCTGAGGCTGCCAGAGAGCAGGGCAGCGTGAGCGGGGGGTCCTGGGGGGAACAGCCCTCCTGCAGCTGAGATGGGTCCGGGGGGGGATGGAGAACCGCCGCGATGGCAGCGGCCGCTGTCACCTCTGTGCTCCGGGTAAAGGCCTCGATGTTGTCCATCGCGTAACGCCCCACAGCACACACGGGCAGCCCAGAGGGGTCCAAGGGGGGAGCTGGAATTGGGGGTAGAAGGCTGGAATTAGAGTTGGGGTTAGGGTTGTGGGTATGGTTAGGATTGAGGTTGGGGTTGGGTTAGTGTTAGGGTTTGAATTTGGGGCTGGGGTTAAAGTTAGGGTTACAGTTGGGGTTGGGTTAGTATTAAGATTTGGGGACAAGGTTTGGGTTAGGATTAAGGGCTGGGGTCAGGGTTGGGGTAGAGGAGCCCAGAGCAGAGCGTGGAGAGGAGGGCACTGCCCTCTGCCACCCCATGCAGCCCCCGTGCTGCACTTTGGATGCCACCCCCAGCCCTGCGGGGTCCCTCACTCACCAGGTGGCACAGCTCCGGGCTCCTGGGGGGGGTCGTCCTTCTTGGCCTCGGCAGGGCAGGAGGGGTTTTTCTCCTCCATCGCAGAGGATGAGGGCTGAGGTTGGGGACTGGACACGGCCCGGGCTGCCATGAGCGTAGAGAAGCACGGCAGCTTGACCTGAGTTGCGTCCTGCATTGCTGGCCTGTTGTCATGGAAAGTGAGGGGCACAGCACCGGCACTGCTGGACATGGGGCAGGGGGACGCCCCACTGTGACCCGCTGCCCCACCCGCGTGAGGCCCCAGCTCCGCTCAGGGCTGCTCAGTTCCACAGTCTGTGCTGGGAACCCATAATTGCGATGGGCGGCTCATTGTAATTAACTCATTACATCATCAGAAATCCCCCCTGGGCTGTGCAGCTCTTCCCTCTCAGAACCAGCTGGGAAGTTGTCACTGCACAGAACTGGAGCCGTAATTCCCTGTTTTACATGAGGGTCTGATGTGCAATTCTGATAAGAAAGATGATAAAACCGGGACATCCCAGCACCCCCAGAACCAGCAGCAGCCCAGTACCTGCCGGACCAAGGCTTGGCTGTGGGGCTGGGCAGGAGCAGTAGATGTGGCGCAGGGCTGCACTTCCTGGCTCTTCTCCCCATCTTAAAAACCAGAGCAGGGCTTCCCTTTTCCCAGTCACCGTCTGGGGACCCGGCCTGACAGGGCAGCTGGGCAACTGGGACAGTCCCAGTCCCATGGATCCCTGCAGCCCCTGTGCAGGGGACTGTGGGCTCTGGGCCCCACAGAGCTGCCAATGCAGACACACTTTGAGCCGAGATGTTTATTTGGATCATCAGGGTGTGAAAAGCGGCCGCGCGGCCCCAGGGGAAACCGAGGGGGGGGAGCACAGCCAGGTCCACAGGAGCAGGGGCTGGTTCCTGCAGGGGGGGGGGGGGAATCCAGGGGGCGTCAGGCAGGGGGGACACACAGGGGCCCTCGTGGCTGGGCGCAGAGCTGCTCTCACTTCTGCAGCCGCTTGATGCGAGCCTCCACTTCGGCAAAGTTGTCCTCCACCACAGCCAGGTTCTCCTTCATCGTCTTCTGCACCTGTGGGGGTGGGGGTGAGCAGAGGGGGCAGAACGGGGACCACCCCAACCCCCCGCTGGGACCCACCTCTGCCAGCAGCACGGTGTTGTCCTTCAGAGCAGCAGCCACCTCCTGCTGCGTGGTGTCAAGGTGCACCAGCACCTGCACGAACCGTGAGGCTTGGGGGGGGGAAGGGGAAAAAGCTCAGCATTAGGGACAGGCACAGCTCCCCCCCCACCCCATGTCTGCCCCCAGGACCCCCGCAGCCCCTCACCCTGTTCGTGTAGGTCCCGGAGGGTCAGCAGCCGCTGCACCACGTCGGGCAGACTGCTGGCCATGTGGTCCCAGCGCTGCATCATCTCATAGACCTGATGGATCTGGGCGGGGGGGGGATGACCGGAGGAGGGGGAGGGGTCAGCACTGTCCGTGTGGGGGCTGCATCCCCCACACCCCACGCTGGGGTTTGCACCGGGGGCTCTCCCCACAGCTCTCACCTTGCTCTGTGTGTCCGCATCCTGCACGATTGCTTTGTGCTTGGCGATCTCATTCACCTTCCCCAGGACGCTCTGCAGGGGGGGCAGCAGATGGGACCTCAAACCACACAGTGACCCCCCCCAGTGCTGGCACCGGCCCCATTCCTCCCCAACCTCCCCCCTTCTCCCCACCTGCAGCCGGGCCTCCACCTGGTCCAGCACAGCCGCGTCCAGGATGTTCACCTTGGCCTGCAGGATCTGCACGGTCTCCTGGGGAGGGAGATTGGGGCGGAGGAGGGGTCAGGTGCTGCCCCACAGCCACGGGGTGAGGCGATGCTCCCCAGCACCACCCAGGGCAGCTGCACCCAGCGGTGCCACCCGGGCCAGAGAACAGTTGGACAGCAGGACTCACCACGAGGCTGGTGCCCTTCAGCCCAACCAGCAGAGGGTTCTGAGGGGAGGAAACGCACTTCAGTGGGGGGTGCAAAGGGGGGCAGGGAAGATGGGGGGCATATCAGGGGGAGGGGCAGGAAAGGGGCAAGAGGGGCAGGAGGGCAGCGGGAGGGGGACAGGAGAGGGGGCGGGAGGAGCAGGGAGGCGCCGTCCCACCTGGCTGTCGGGCTCGCAGCGCACCATGGCCTCCAGCTGCGCCAGGCGCTTCTCCAGCTCCGCGATCTGCGGGGAGATGGGCGGCCGTCGGGACCCCGGCCCAACAAGGGGCGGCACAGCCCCTGGGGTCGGACAGCGCCATCACCTTGGCAGCCTGGGAGAACTGGTCCTGCTCCGGCCTCCAGAACAGCTCGAAGGTGAGCGCGTCGCTGGTGGGCGCGGGGCCTTTGGGGGGGCTCTTGGCCGGCGCTGCCTTCTTGCACTTGGCCACTTCCAGCTGCTGCTGCAAGCGCCTGCGGGGGGGAGGAGATGTGGGGCGGCTGAGTCTGGGGGTTGGGGGGACCTCAGCACTGTCAGCTCAGACCCCCCCTGTCCCACTGCCAAAGCTGCTTCCTCAGACTGCACTGAGTGAAGCCCTTGGGAAGCACTGCTGGGTTTTTATCTGAAATCTGCTATTTAAGCTCCACACCGTGCAGTTGCTTTAGTTTCAGAGCGTGATCATAATGACCAACCAAGCAAGGAGCACCAGAAAACCTCCTTCCTGCTGACACAGAGCGGCTGGGAGAGCTGCTCCTTCTGCCTCCCACAGGAGGAACAGCCACGATCACCTCTCAGCACGGGGAGCACAGCCCACCCTTTTAACAGTGGGGCCGGGTGGGACTCGGCTGCCTCCCCCTGCCGCCCCCCGGCATCACGCTCACTTTGCCAAGGCGCCCTCGGGGTCTGCGAAGTCGATGGTGGCGGTGGGACCCAACAGCTTCTGCAGGTGGCACGAAACCAGCTGCTGCTTCAGCCCCTCCAGCTGCCGGGCCAGAGCCATGGGTGTCAGCTCCTCCTCCGCCGCCGACTCCTTGACGGCACTCTGTGTGAGGGGGGGGGGCAGGCAGTGTGTTAGCCCAGGTCCGTGTGCCGCCCCCCACCTGTGACTGCACTCACCTGGATCTGCTCCACATCACGCATCAGCTCCTGCACCTCGTGCTGCAGCCGCTGGTACCGCTGCTGGGGGGTCTCTTTGGCACCCAACCCCTCTCCCAGCTGTGGGGAGAGAAAGGAACTCGGGGTCACAAAGAGGCTGAGGGATGGGGGGGGGTCACAGCAGGGCTCAGGAGGCCACAGAAGGGTTTGAAGGGTCACACAGGGGGACACAGAGGGGCTCAGGAGGTGACGGATCGCTACGATCCCCCTGCTCCCCCACGCTCTGATCACGTCCCCAAGTGCCACGTCCCCACATCTCCCGCACACCTCTGGGGGCAGTGACCCCCCAGTCGGTGCCGACACCCCCGCTCTGCAGAGCTGCACACTCACCATCTCGTACTCCCCGGACTCGTAGCCGGTCGTTCTGCTCTTGCTGATGCGGTCGGAGAAATCTGCAGGAGCCAAGTGCAGTGTGATGTCACCTGAGCCCCCCCGCCCCCCCCCAGCCCGGGGTCGCCGCTCACCCACGCCATCGGTGCCCAGGCGTTTGTCCTTGAACTTCTCGAAGGCGGCGTTGGGGTTGATGATGAGGTGCTCCACGCTGGTGCTGGTGAGCTCCTCCTGCAAGCAGAGCGCCGCGTCAAGGACGTGGGGCTGGGGGGGCTGCCCTGCGCCGGGAGTCGGGCTGCCCCCGGGCAGCACCGGGGCAAAGTGCGGCGCTGGGGCAGAGCGCAGCCCCACAGCCCCCGGCCGAGAGCTGCACGGTGCCGTGCGGTGGTTGGACGCGGTGATGGCAGCGAGGGCACAGTGTGACCCCCAACCCAGCGTGGGGACATCGGCCCGGCCAGCACGGCCCCCCTGGCGGTGGGAGCACAACACGCTCAGCCTTCACCCCCGGCAGCCCCACGGCCCACACTGCGGAGCCCCCACGTGTTGTGCAGGGCAGAGCATCCCCGGCCCCACGGTGGAGCTCCGCGGCCTTCAGCCCTTCCAGGACCGCAGCTGGGGTGTGTGCGGGCAGCCATGGGGGCTCTGCTCTCGCCACAGGAGCCCCCCCAGGCCCCGCTCCCCCCTCAGCCCCACGCTCGCAGTGCAGAGGGATGGAGAGCTGTGGGGCGGGGGGGCAGCGGCGGGTGCCCGCGAGTGGAGCAGAGCGTGAGGGGTGGGCGGGCTCTTACCAGCTCCTTGCGTTCCCCAGGGGTGAGAAAGGCAGAGCAAAGTTAGGAGAGGAGAGAGAAAAAACGCTGTTAGAAGGTCCGTCCCCGCGGGGCGGCCCCACATCCCTGCACCGGCAAAGGGGGGGCCACCAGCGGGGGGGGGGGCACGGCAGGACCCCCGGGTACGGCAGCACCGCCCCACAGATCCCTGCAGCCACCTGGGAACGATGTGGAGAGCCCCCAAACCATCCCCCCATCCCCGTCAAACACAGCGCTGTGACCCACGGCTGCAGTGGGGGGGGGTGGGGGGGCATCGCACCGCAGCTGCATGCAAAGGGCACGCGGTGAGCAGCAGCAGCAGCAGCAGCAGGGCTCCCTTGTGCAAAGTAGAGCCAGGGGGGAGCGGGGGAAACTGCAGCCAGTTCCGTGCAGAGCCAGGACAGCGGGGGGTGGGGGGGGCAGCAAGGGGGGCAGCCCAGGGAGGGCGCAGAGCTGGGGGGGGGGGGGCTCAGCACAGCCCCACGGCTGCTGATGGACAGGAGCCGCCGCTGTGCCCCCCTGTGTCCCACCGCCCACTGGGACCCCCAGCACAGCACCAGCACCAGCAGCAGCTGAGCCGCGGGACAGGCCGAGCCGCGGGGCCGGTTGTGCGGCCCAACCCGCCCCTCCCACGCGGCCCGGGGATGCCTCACCGCCTCGAACTCGGCCTGGTCGTCCTCGGGGAGGTCGCTGGTCTCGTACACGTCGGGCTCGTTCCGGGCCTGGGGCACGGTCGGTTCTGGCAGCTGCTCTCCACGGCAGCCGCCCCGCGCAGCCCCGGCCCCGTTTCTCCCCGCAGCCCCCGTCAACCCGCAGTAATTCCCCACCAGCCCCACGGCCCCGCACCCCACAACCGCCCCCCGACCCCGCAACCGCCCCCCGACCCCACAGCTGGGCCCCAACCCCACAGCCCCCCCCATACTCCCACAGCCCCCCCACAACCCCCGGCCCCACACCCGGCCCCCCCCGTCCCCCCGCAGCCCCCCCCGCACTCACGATGCCGGGCAGGTCCGCGTACTTGGGGTCCGCCATCGCTGCGGCGGGGCGGTCGGAGCCGGGCAGGGGGCGGGGGCGGGTGGGGCCGCGATCGCGACAGTTGGGTTGGATCTCGCGAGAGTTGGGCCGCGGGTGGAGATGGGAAATGGAGTCCGCGCTGGGGGAGGGCAGGCGGAGACTGTGGGGGGGGGGGGAGCAGAGTGAGCGGGGGGAACAATAGGGGGAACGGGGGGACGGGGGGGGGCACGGGGATGGGGGGGGTCACGAGTGGGATATGGGGGGTACGGGGGGTACCGTGGGGGGGGTGCTCTGGTGGGGGGCAAAGGAACACGGGGAGAGCACGCGGGGGGCGCGGGGGGGTGTGGGGGACATGGGGGGACACACGGGGGGGGAACGGGGGCAGGTGGGGAACAGGATGGACCGGGGGGGGGGGGGGCAGAAGGGGGACGTCGCTGAGAGCCGGGGGGGTCACGTGGGACGGACACAGGTGGGGGGGCACGAGGGGCCGCCCGGGGCTCGTTCGTCCCCATCGGAGCCCGAAGGACGCGGGGTGTGGGGAGGGGGCGGGGCCGTGACTCGGAGCCGCCGAGTGGGTCAATTTGGGGGGCGGGGCGGCTCCGGGACCCCCGAAAAGCTCCGAAAACCGGGAAGCGTCTCTCCCCCCCCCCCCACCGCTCCAATGAGGGTTCAGACGTGCCCCCCCCTCCCATGAATCAGCATCGCGGGTCAATCAGCGCCGCTCCCGCACAGCTCCGTCCACCTTAAGGGCAGCTCCTCCTTAACGGGGTGGGAAGGGAGGGGGGCGCGTGACGCGGGGGGGGGGGGCGGCCTGCCTTTCCCCCCCCCCCCCCCCCCTTCCGCCTTTTCCCACCCCCCACCTCCGGTGCCGGCGCTGCAGTGGCGACAGCGACGCGGTGACAGAAGCGGCTGCAGCGCTGCGGAGCATCCCGGGCCGCGCCGCCGCCTCCAGCGTCCCGCATCCCCGGTCCGCAGCCCGGTACCGCCCCGCATTCCCGGCTGACATCCCGCAGCCTCCGGGTACCGCCGCATCCCGCAGCCCCGGCCGCCCGCTGTAGAATCCCGCATCCCTGGGCAGCGTCCCCGGGACCGCCCCGCATCCTCGGAGCTGCGCTCTTCACCCCTGCGCGCCATCCCGCATCCCGGGGCACCACCCGGCGCCCGGGCAGCTCCCGCATCCCTGAGGATCCCGCATCCTGAGGATCCCGCATCCCCGGGTGCCGCCCCGCAGCCCGGAGCAGAACCAGCAGGACCCCGCATCGTCGGGGATCGCTCCGCATCCCGCATCTCTGACCGGGATCCCTCGGGATCCCGCACCCTCAGGCGCCCCCCCTCTCCCCTCCCGGTCCCTCCGGGTACCGCCCGCACCCTCGTGGGGCCGCACGCACCTTTCGGTCGCTCCCGCACCCCCCGCACCCCCCCGTCATGGCGGAGCCCGGCGCCGAGTGCAGCATTAAGGTGCTGTGCCGCTTTCGGCCCCTGAACCAAGCGGAGATCCTGCGGGGCGATCGCTTCCTGCCCGTCTTCCAGGGCGATGACAGCGTGGTGGTTGGGGTGAGTGGGGGGGGTCGGCGATGGGGGTCGGGGGGGTCGGGGCCGGGATTGGGAACCCCCCCCTTCACCTTCGTCTTAAGATCCGGTGGTATTTTGGGGAGCGGGGGGCCCTGCGGCAGAGGGGGGAGCGATGGAGGAGGTGAGGGGGGAGAGCGGAGGGGGCTGTTGATGTGGGGGGGGTCATTCTGCGGGAAGGGGGGGGCAGGTAATGGCGGCGTGGGGGCTGGTCAGGGTGTGGCCGCTGGAGATGGTGCCCAAACATCCCCATCCCCCCGCCCGCATCTCCCTCCCTTCCCCCCCCCCAATTGCTTTGCTCCCAGTTCTCCCAGTCTGTCCCAGTGACTGGGGGGGGGCGTTGTTTACAATGAGCCCTCAGCTCCAATGGGGGGCTGCCTCCCTCCACCCCACACTCCCCCGCTCCGTCAGCCCCAGAGGGGTGTCCCGGGGGGAGGGGCGTTTGCCGCAGATCTGCCCCCCAACCCCCAACCCCCCGCCCTCCCCTCCCCACCAGCTGCGGCCCTTTGTTAGTGCCGGGCCCCCCCCCGGGGTATTCCGGGCCGGGGGGATCAGGGGTGGAGAGCAACCACACGCCCACCCCCCACATAACAGCCACCCCGGTATGGGGAGCTCAAAGCGTGGAGAGGGTTCTCTGACTGAGGGGGTGTCCTCCGAAAGGGGGGTCAGTGAACGGGTTTGTTCCCCTGACTTGGGAGCGTCTTCTGAATTGGGGGGGGGGGGGGGTGTCTCCTGTGTGGGATTCTCCTGAATGGGGGGGGGGGCTCAGTGGTCCCATCCGTCCCCTCTGGGTGTTTGTAAAGCGGGGATCCCGCGGGGGAGGTGGGAGCCGTGGAGTGCCGCTGTGCGGTGCCGCCGTGCCGGCGCATTGCGTGGTGCTGCGGAGCCGGGCGTGCTCGGGGACTGCGGGGGGGCTGCGGCCGGGACCCCCCCTCTCCCCCACTGTTGTACCCCGGTGTACGGGGGGATTCCGCCGGACACGGGGAGGAAGCGGACATTCAGCACCGCGGAGATGGACAGCTCCCGGCGGGCGGGGAATGGAGGGGAGTGGGGGGGGCAGATGTGGGAGATATGGGGATGGGGGACGGGGGGGGATGGGGGCATGGCTGAGTGTGTGCGACCCTACGGGGTCTGTGGGGGGCGGTGGTTGGGATGTCTGGCGTGTGAGGAGGGGCTGTGTGGGCTGTGGGGTTGTGGGAACCGTGGGGTAAATGAGGGGTAAAGGGGGGGTGGCGAATTGCACTCACTGGGATCAACTGGAATGTACCGGTATCCCCCGGTGGGGGATTGCAGCCCCTTCTGGGGGTCTCCACTGAACACAGCCCCCCCGTGTCCCCCCCCAGGGCAAACCCTACGTCTTTGACCGCGTCTTCCCCCCCAACACCACGCAGGAGCAGGTGTACCGTGCCTGCGCCATGCAGATCGTCAAGGGTGAGGGGGGGCGGGGGGGTCTGGAGGAGCTCGGGGGTCCGCAGGGCTGGGTGGGGGGGTCTACATGATGTGGGGGGGGGCTGTAGGGCGTGGGGTGTCTGTAGCATGTGCGGGGACTGCAGGTTTGGGGGTTTGTAGGTTTGGGGGTCTTCAGAGCTCGGGGGGGTCTGCAAAGCTGGTCAGGGGTCTGTAGGATGTGGGGGGGTCTGTAGGTTTTGGGGGTCTCTGTAGGATTTGGCACGGGGGGCATAGGAAGTGGGGGGGACCTGCAGGGTGTGGTATGGGGGGGTTCTGAATGCCTGGGGGCCTCTGCAGGGCATGGGGGAGGTCGGTAGGATGCGGGGCTCCCTCGGGGTCTGAGGCTCTGCGAGATCCCTTGGGGGTCCCGGGGGCTCCGTTCACTGCCACCCCCCTCCCCCCAAGATGTGCTGGCGGGGTACAACGGCACCATCTTCGCCTACGGGCAGACATCGTCGGGGAAAACCCACACGATGGAGGTGAGGGTCGGGGTGGGGGGGGAGCGGGGGGGGTCCTCAAATCCCCCCGGGTGACTCCCCCCCTCACCCCCCCCCAGGGGAAGCTGCACGACCCCCAGCAGATGGGCATCATCCCCCGCATCGCTCAGGACATCTTCAACCACATCTACGCCATGGACGAGAACCTCGAGTTCCACATCAAGGTGGGGGAAGGCGGGGGGGGGGCACTGGGGGCACTGGGAGGTTGGGTCCTGCCCCCCCCCGCCCCGGTGACACCAGAATCCCTCCTGCCAGGTTTCCTACTTCGAAATTTATCTGGATAAGATCCGGGATCTGCTGGACAGTGAGTGGGGGAACGGGGGGGTTACAGGGGGGGGACGGGTGGTGACCGAAAGAGCACTGGGAGGGCACTGGGAGGGCACTGGGGGGCACTGGGAGGGCACTGGGGGGCACGTGGAGCTCCCAGGATGCGTTCTGGGGGTATCACCACCATCCATCTTGCAGTGACCAAGACCAACCTGTCGGTGCATGAGGACAAGAACCGCGTCCCCTACGTCAAGGTGGGGGTCCCGGGGCGGGGGGGTCCACGGGGCAGCCCCACAGAGGGGTGCGGTTCTGACCCTCCCAACCCCCCAGGGCTGCACGGAGCGCTTCGTCTCCAGCCCCGAAGAGATCCTGGATGTCATCGATGAGGGGAAGTCCAACCGGCACGTGGCCGTCACCAGTGAGTGCAGTGGGTCTGGGGAGCAGTGGGGTCCTTGGGGCACTATAGGATCTGATCCCGGGGGGGTCCCTGAGGCACTATGTGGGGTTCCTATGTGTCATTGGGGTACATGGAGTCCCTGCGGCGCTGTGGGGTCCCACGCTGCTGCCAGGCCCCTGAAGTGCTGGGGGGGCTCTGGGGGTCTGTGGGGTCTTCAGAGCGGTGCAGCCCCCCTCCACCGTGTCCCCGCAGACATGAACGAGCACAGCTCCCGCAGCCACAGCATCTTCCTCATCAACATCAAGCAGGAGAACGTGGAGACGGAGCAGAAGCTCAGCGGGAAGCTCTACCTGGTCGACCTCGCCGGGAGCGAGAAGGTGGGGGGGGCTGGGTTGGGAGATCTGCTGGTCGGGGGTCTTTGTGTTGGGGGCTGTGTCGGGGTCTGAGCCGCGGCCCCACAGGTCAGCAAGACGGGCGCGGAGGGCGCAGTGCTGGACGAGGCCAAGAACATTAACAAGTCGCTGTCGGCGCTGGGCAACGTCATCTCGGCGCTAGCGGAGGGCACGGTGAGACCCCCAGCCCCGGCCGCACCCACAGCCCCCCCCGCAGCCCCCCGCCCCCCCTGAGCTCCGCCGTGCCCCCGCAGAAGGCCTACGTGCCGTACCGGGACAGCAAGATGACGCGCATCCTGCAGGACTCGCTGGGGGGGAACTGCCGCACCACCATGTTCATCTGCTGCTCCCCCTCCAGCTACAACGACGCCGAGACCAAATCCACGCTCATGTTCGGGCAGCGGTACGGGGGGGGGGGGGGGGGGGTCACCCCACGGCTCAGCCCCACACCGACGGCACCCCCACCCCACAGCCCCCCACGTTTGTGCCCCAGCAGCACCCAGTGCAGCTCATCGGCACCCTATAATCCACTGCCCCCTATAGCACCCCCTAACCTGCTGCACCCCATAACACCCCACAGACCATTACACCCATATAGCACCCCATAACCTGCTGCACCCCATAACACCCCACAGACCATTACACCCCCTAACCTGCTGCACCCCAATGCCATTCCATACATTCATTGCACCCCAATGGTGCTCCACGAGCCATTATAACCCAGTGACACCCCATGACCCGCTGCACCCCAACAGCACCTCCTGCACTGATTTTACCCCAATTGCTCCCCATTGCCCCACTGCCCCCTTATAGGGCACCCTCCCCCCGCTGCCCCCCTCCCCCCACAACCCCAAACCCCACAGGTGGAGCCTCCTCCCCCATGGGGTCCCCCCCTGCAGGTCCCCTTGGGGTGGGGGCACCGGGCTGAGCGGGCCCTGAACTGGAACCAGGGGTGGGGGGGGAGCTGGAAATGGGGGACGGGGGGGGAGGGGGGGTGGTGACAGCCGAGGACCCCCCCGCGAAGGGCAAAGACCATCAAGAACAGCGCGTCCGTCAACCTGGAGCTGACGGCGGAGCAGTGGAAGAAGAAATACGAGAAGGAGAAGGAGAAGAACAAAGCGCTGAAGGAAACCATCGCCCGCCTGGAAGCGGAGCTCAGCCGATGGCGCAGCGGTGAGGAGGGGGCGGGCCCGGGGAGGAGGAGCTGGGGGCTCCGGGACCCCCACGAGCCTTCCCCGGCAACGGAGGTCGGACGGCGCCGTGCCCGCAGGAGAAGCTGTGCCTGAAACGGAGCAGCTGAGCGGGACGGAGACGGAGACGGAGAGCGGAGGGGGGGACGGGCCGCGCCGGGGGGGGCAGGGCGGTGACCCCCCCCGCACCGACAACGCCAACAGCTCCTCCATCGTCATCCACATCTCCGAGGAGGAGCGGCACAAATACGAGGAGGAGATCCGCAAGCTGTACAAGCAGCTGGACGACAAGGTGGGGGAACCCCCGGACCTGCCCCCACCCCCCCGGTTCGGTCCCGGGGATGCGGGACCCCCCCACCCAACCCCGCCCTGTGCCCCTGCAGGACGATGAGATCAACCAGCAGAGCCAGCTGATGGAGAAGCTCAAGCAACAGATGCTGGACCAGGAGGAGGTGGGACCCCCCCCCCGCCCCCCATCGCCATCCGGTGGATCCCAAACCCACCGGGACGCCCCCAGCCCTGCTGGAATCTGCCTGACCCCCCACCCCGAGCCCTGTGCCCTCCCTCCCCAGCCCCTTTGTACCCCCTCAACCCCGCTGCCCCCCGTGTCCCCCCCTGAGACCCCACCCTGACCCCCATGGGACTCCCACCGTGGCCGCTGGGTCCTTCCTCCTCCTGGAAACCCTTTGGGACACCTGAGATCCCTCCTGGGACCCTCCCTTGTGCCCGCACCGCGACCCCTCAGACCCCCTTGGCACCTCCCCCCACCCGGGGACCCCTCTGACCCCGGGACCCCCTGGACCCACCCCCAGGTGCTGGCGGCGGCGCGGGGGGGCGGCGATGCGGCGCGGCGGGAGCTGGCGGCTCTGCGGGCTGAGCACGGAGCCGCGCGGGCAGAGGTGGCCGAGGTGCTGGCGGCGCTGGAGGAGCTGGCGCGGAGCTACGACCGGAAGGCGCAGGAGGCCGAGGACACCGGGAGACACAACCGGCACCTGGCCGACGAGCTGGCCAGAACCGAGGTGAGCCCGGAACCGGGAGCCCCAAAGGGAACCTCAAAGGGAACCCCAGATGGAACCCCAAAGGGAACCCCACTGGGAAACCAAACTGGGACCCCGGTGGGATCCCAAATTGGAAACACAAGGGGAACCCCAAATGGGAAGCCATGGAATGCCAATGGGATCCCAGTCTGGAACTTCCATGGGATCCCAAATAGAACCCCGCTGGGCACCCCTGGGAACACCGTTGGGCACCCAAACGGAACCCAACCGGGGCCTTACTGGGGGCTCAGCCGTCACCCTTCCAGGACCCCAAACCGCCACCCCACTGCGTTCCCTGCGGCCCCGCAGACCCAAAGCAGCCCCATAGTGGGATGGGGGGGGCGGGATGCAAAAGGTGGGTCCGGTTTGGGGCCGCAGGCGACCACGCTGTCACTGGAGACCGAGCTGCAGCGCGTGCGGGACCTGGGCGGGCAGCAGCGCAAGAGGGCGGCCGAGGTCCTGAATGGGCTGATGAGGGAACTGAGCGAGTTCAGCGTCATCGTGGGCAACGGGGAGATCAAACTGGTGAGCGGGGGGAGCGGGGTGTGAGGGTGTGAGTGTGAGTGTGTGTGTCATTCTGAGTGCCGTGCCATATCCCCTTCTGCCCATGCTGTGCTGCCCGTGCCGTGCTGCCCACGCTGTGCCCTGGCAGCCGGTGGAGGTGAGCGGTGCCATCGAGGAGGAGTTTGCGGTGGCGCGTCTGTACATCAGCAAGATCAAGTCGGAGGTGAAGTCGGTGGTGAAGCGCTGCCGGCAGCTGGAGGGGCTGCAGGTCGAGTGTCACCGCAAGCTGGAGGTGACGGGGCGCGAGCTGTCCTCCTGCCAGCTGCTCATCTCCCAGGTGGGGTCGGTGGGGGGTGGGGGGACCCCCGGGGTCGGCGCCCCCCCGGCTGATCTCGGCCCCCCCCCGCAGCACGAGGCCAAGATCCGCTCGCTGACCGAATACATGCAGAGCGTGGAGAGCAAAAAGCGACACCTGGAGGAGAGCTACGATGCGCTGAGCGAGGAGCTGGCGCGGCTGCGGGCGCAGGGTGGGCGCTGGGGGGCACAGCTGGGAGGTGGGGCTTCGGGGGGGCACAATAGGGTGGGGAATGGGGGAGCGCGGCAGAGACGTGGGGCCGGGGTGGCACGGTGGGAGCTGGGGATTGCAAAGCCGGGACCTGGGACAGGGGGGCACAGTGGGGACTTGGGGCTGGGGGGGTCACAACAGGGACTGGGGGGGGGGGCGGACAACAGGACTGCGGGGTCAGGGCGGTGGGTTTGGGTGGGGACGCCACGTCCTGGGAGGTCGGTGAGGGCACATGGGGGGGGGGGCGGAGGTCGCGGGGATCCCGGTGCAAACTCCAAACTCCGCCCCCAGAGACGGCGCACGAGGCGGCACGGAAGGAGCACGACGAGGCCCCGGAAAACGACGAGGTCAAGGTGAGGGGAGGGCGGGGGGGGGGGGGGGGGGCTCCAAAGGCTCCGTGGGGGCTGAGGAGGGGCTGAGGTCTCCAAAGGGCGCTGGGATACGGGGGGGGGCACCGGGGGGTTCCTGGCGCTGACCCCCTTCCCGCAGAAAGCGCTGGAGCTGCAGCTGGAGAGTCACCGCGAGGCGCAGCACAAACAGCTGGCGCGGCTCCGAGACGACATCAACGAGAAGCAGCGAACCATCGACGAGCTGCAAGAGTGAGTGCCGGCACAACACAACACAATGCAACACAACACAACACAGCAGGCACCGGGACAGCCCGGACTGAGCCAACACAGCACAACCCCAATGCAACACAATACAACACAACACAACACAACACAACCCCAACACAGCACAACACAGCACAACACAATACAACACAACACAACACAACCCCAACACAGCACAACGCAACCCATCCCAACCCCAACCCAACCCCTCTCCTTTCCACCACCTCCCCATCCTGCCCCCCCTCCCCCCCCCAACCCGGGGGTCTCCCACTGACGCCCCCCCCAGCCTGACGCAGAAGCTGCAGCTGGAGCTGGAGAAGCTTCGCGCGGAGCACGAGGTGCTGCGGGGCGAGGAGCGCGCCAAGGCTGCGCGGCTGCAGGAGCTGACGTGAGCCCCCCCCCAATGCCAAGAGCACTGAGGACCCTCCTGAGGCCTCAGAATCCCCCCCAACATCCTCGTAGCTCCCAACATCCTCATGTGCCCCCCCCCGTGCACCCCCAGATTTCTCTATGAGCGCCACGAGCAATCCAAGCAGGACCTCAAGGGGCTGGAGGAGACCGTGGTAAGTTGGGGGGGAGCAAGGGGGGCCGGGGGGGTGTCCAGGGTCACTGTGCATGGTGTGGGGGAGGTCCAGGGCTCCCTCACCTGTGCCCCCCCGCCTCCCCCCAGGCCCGTGAACTCCAGACCCTCCACAACCTGCGCAAGCTGTTTGTTCAAGACGTCACGACTCGAGTCAAAAAAGTGAGGGGGGGGGGGGCAAAAAACAGGGGGGCTGGGAGTGGGGTTGGGGGTGAGAATTGAGAGGGAATAGAGGAGTGGATGGGGTGCTCGGGGGGAGGGGGGGCTGGGAGGACATTGGGGAGGGTTTGGTATGGGGGGGTCATGGCATGGAAGGGGAGGGTCATAGTATAGGGGGGTCATAGCTATGAAGGAAGGGGTCATGGTACAGAAGGGCTGTAGCCATGGGGAGAGTCATAGCTTTGGGTGGGTTATGGCCATGGGGGGTTATGGCCATGGGGGGGGTTATGGCCACAGGGGGCGGAGACTGGCTGGGGCTCATGGCCGTGCCCCCCCCCTGCTGTTCCCGCAGAGCGCAGAGCTGGAGCCCGAGGACAGTGGGGGGCTGCACTCCCAGAAACAGAAGATTTCCTTTCTTGAGAACAACCTGGAGCAGCTTACAAAGGTTCACAAACAGGTGGGCGGGGGGGGGCTCGGGGGGGGGAAACACAGCCCAGCCCCCCCCTCCTTTCATCGCTGCTCACCCCCGTCCACTTCCCCAGTGCCCCCGTTGGTCTCCCCCCACCCATTGCCCTGCTCCATACCTTTGTTGGGGGGTGTCCCCATAGGGCAGCCCACAGCCCCCCGTTGCCCACCGGGGCTGCCATGTGTTGATGCCCGCTCTGTTGCCCCCCTCGCTGCTTCCCCCCAGCTGGATCTCTGGGTGTCCAAGGTACCACAGCCCCCCCGCCCACCCGCACCTCCCCAGTTTGACAGCGGGGGGGGGGGACACCGCCCGGCCTCCATCACATCCGCACCCTCCTCCCACTCCGCCCCGCACCGCAACCCCCGGCTGCGCCCCTCAGCGCCCCCTCCCCGTCCCACCCCCACTCGGCTCCACCCCGAGCACGGATCAGCTTCACAGCCGCATCTCACCCCAAACACCGCGTGCGGCCGCGGGCGCTGCCGGTGCGTGAGACCCCCCCGCCGGGTCCCATCCCTCGGGGGATCCCGCTCCTTCGCGCCCCCCGCTCCTCGGGCCGCCCCATCCCCGCACTCCCCCACTTGACCGCGTCCCCCCGCGCAGCTGGTTCGTGACAATGCAGATCTGCGCTGCGAGCTTCCGAAGCTGGAGAAGCGCCTTCGGGCTACGGCTGCGCGAGTGCAGTCCCTGGAGGGGGCGCTGAGGGAGGCGAAGGAGGGCGCCCTGCAGGACAAGCGGCGCTACCAGCGCGAGGTGGAGCGCATCAAGGAGGCCGTGCGGGCCAAGGGCGGAGCGCGCCGCGGGCACAGCGCGCACATCGGTGCGGGAGCGGCGGGGTCGGGGAGGGGGGTGGGGGGGCGTGAGGACGGAGGGATGCGGGGTCGCGGGGTGACGGAGACGCGGGATGCGGGACCGCTGGGCTGCGTTGCGGCGGGAGGCGGGGTCACCCACGGACACCTTTTGTCTCCCCCCCCCCCCCGCAGCCAAACCGGTGCGCGCGGGGCAGCAGCCCGCAACGTCCCCCAACGGCCCCGAAGGGCTCAGCTACAGCAACGGCCTGTTCAGGGGGTACCCCTCTGCTCCAGGGTGGGTGGGGGGCACGAGGGGCTGGGGGGGGGGGGAATGGGGGATAAGGGGGGTGCAGGGGCAGGGCTGGGGGGATCGTGGGGGGCTGGGGGGGCTTGGAGATGGGGGGGAGGGAAAGGATATGGGGGGTCATGGGGAGAGGGTGGGGGGCACGTGGGACACGGTGTATGGGGGGGAAGGGACATGAGGTATGGGGCTTGGAAACAGGGCATGGGGGGGCCACGGTGGGGGTGGGAGGCACTGGGGGACAAGTGGGCTCAGGGGAGGACGTGGGGGGGTTGTGATGGGGGTGGGGGGGCTTGTGGGGACATGGAATGGGGGGGAAGGGAGTTGGGGAGCCATGGGGGACAGGGTGGGGTTGCAGGAATGGGGGTAATCTCAAAGCCCCCCCCCCAGCTTTGCCATCAGCTCCAGCGTGATCCCCAGCAGCCCCCCCCGCCGCGTATCAGCTGAACGTGGATAATGGTGAGGAGGGGGCACTGGGAGGAGGCTTGTTTTTTTTGGGGGAGGTGTTCCTCGTGCCCCCCCTCTAGAGCCGATGCTCTTCCCCACAGGGAATGTGACAGACATCAACGACAACAGGTAGGGAGCGGGGGGGCAGGTTGGGGGGCTGGGGGTGTCTGTGCAGGGGCACTGAGTGCTGACCCCCCCCAGGAGTGACCTCTCCCTTTTGCGCCTGTGAGGCCGAGGAGCCCTCCCCACTGCTCCCCCTGCGCCAGGAGACAGCAGCCAGCTAATGCCCCCCCCGCAGGTACCCAGACCCCCCAGGACCCCCCCGGACACCCCTCACCCTGCTGTCTCTGGGGGTCCCCCTCCAGCCCCCCCCGCACCCTCTTCATCCCTTTCGACTCCAAAATCCCTGTGCCCCCCATTCTACTGAGGTTCCCACACCCCCAGGGACCTCCCCAGCCCCCCCCCTTCCCACAACCCCTGTGGGGTCTGCAGCCATTCCCTTGAAGACCCCCCCCCACCTCCACTCCCCATACTCCGTATCTCCGGGAACCCCCCAGCCTTCAGGGCCCCCCCATCTCTCCCAGACCTCTCAATATCCCTTAACCCCCCCCATCTCTGGGGACCCCCTCATATCTTTTGAGCCCCCCCCATATCCTTTGACCCCCCCATGTGTCCAGGGCCCCCCAGACCCCCTCATATCTCCTTACCCACCCCGTGCCCTGACCCCCACCCCTGTCCCCCCCCCACAGGTCCCACTGGACCCATCACTGCTCCGCATGTCCTGGTGCCACGTCTGTGTCTGTGTGCTCGCCCCTTCCCCGGAGCCCCCCCCACTTCAAGATCCCCTCCCCAGGACCCCTTCGGGGGGGGTGGGTGGGTGGGGGCATCACCAGGGCCGGGGTGGGGGAAGGGGGCGGGATGGGGGTGCAGCCCGGGGGCCGCTTTGAGATGCCTTAAACCGATACCTGGAGGAATGTCCGGCCCCCCCCAGCCCCACCCAATAGGGGGCAGTGAGGCTGTGACCCCCCTGGCCCTGCTGCGCCCCCCCCCCCACCCCAAGCCTTCCCCAAACACTCCCGGCCCCACAACGCGCTGCATGTCCCCGCTGCAGGGGGGGGCCACGCTGGAGCCACTCAATAAAGGCTGAGATGCTGAGAGATGCCTGGGGGGTCCTTTGGGGTGAGGTCTATAGGGGGCACACGGGGCCCATAGGGGGCACAAAGGACCCCATGGGGAGCACACAGAGCCTGTAGGGGGCGTGCTGGGTCCCATGGGGAGCACACAGGGTCTATAGGGAACACATAGAACTTATAGGGGGCACAGCAACCATAGGGTGCACACAGACCTCATGGGACTCCTATAGGGAACCCACAGGACCCTGTAGAGAGCACACATTCCCTATAGGAAGCCTATGGATCCATATGGGGAGCGGCCCCTATAGGGACTGCATGAAGCCCTGTAGGGAGAGAGCCCAGAGCCCATATGGAGCACAAGGGCCCCTATGGAGATCGCAATACAGACCCCTATAGAAACACACAGAACCCTATAGGAGCATGCAGAACTCTATGGGAGAACGCAGATCCATATGGGAGTGCCTGGGCCCCTATAGAAAGTACTTGGGAGCCCATAGGAGTCCACCAACACCTGCAGGAGCACAAAACCCTACAGGGGAACGGGGACCCCTACAGAAAGCACACAACGCTCTATAGGAGGGCACGGAGCCCTATAGAATAAAACAAAGCCCTACTGAGAGCACAGCAAACTCTACCGCAGACACAACCCCATAGGAGCGCACCGACCCTATAGGAACAGGCCGGTCCCTACAGAAAGCACACGAAAGCCTGGAACAGAAGGCAGAGCGCGCAGGAAGTACCCGGACCCCTTTAGGGTGAGCACCGCCGGGCACCACGTGATGCACCACGTGACTCAGCTCGGGCCCGCTCCGCGCATGGCTATTGAGGCTGCGGGGGGGCGCGAAGGCGGAGACTTCCGGTCCCGGACCTCCCGCTTCCGTCGCCGCGGCGGGACGGGCGGAAGCGGGGCGGGCGGAAGCGGGCGGCCATGGCGGCGACGGCGGCGGGAGCGGCAGCACCGCGCACCAAGACCAAGAAGAAGCAGAAGCGCTTCGTGCCGCAGCGCGTGAAGATGCCGCGGGCGGCCGATCCGCTGCTGGCCGTGCTGGTCTGGGGCGTCAACCACCAGGTGCGGCCCGGCGGGAACGGCGCGGCTGAACGAACCGGGACGAACCGGGCGCCCCCGGGATCCCCGCGCCCCCTTTTCCGTCGCCGTGGGCCGGGGATGGTGAGGCCCTTCGGGGCTCCCGGGGTCCCACCTGACGCCCCCCCCCCCCCGCAGATCAACGAGCTGAGCCAGCTGCCGCCCCCCCGTCATGCTGCTGCCCGACGACTTCAAGGCCAGCTCCAAAATCAAAGTGAACAACCACCTCTTCAACCGGTCAGCGGGGGGGAACGAGGGGGGGGCACGAGGGATATGGGGCCTTTAAGGGTGGAGTCCCCGGGGAGCAGAGGGGTTGGGGTTGGGTTGGGGTTGGGTTGGGTTGGGTTGGGGTTGGGTTGGGATTGGGTTGGGTTGGGTTGGGGTTGGGTTGGGTTGGGGTTGGGTTGCCCTGTGCTGCTGAGGGGCTGTGAGCACTGGGGTGGCTGCGGGGGGTCCCCGCGGGCTGACTGCCCCCCCCCGCCCCCAGGGAGCTCCTCCCCGCCCACTTCAAGTTCAAGGAGTATTGCCCCCAGGTTTTCCGTAACCTCCGCGAGCGCTTCGGCATCGACGACCAGGACTATCAGGTGGGCTCCACCCCCCCCTCTCCCCACCTGCCGCTCTGCCGCCATTCCCAGCCGTGACGCCCCCCCCGCCCCCCCCCCAGGTGTCGCTGACGCGCAGCCCCCCCCACGCCGAGGACGGCGACCGCCGGCTGCTGCTGTCCTACGACCGCACGCTGGTGGTGAAGGAGCTGTCGAGTGAGGACGTGGCCGACGTGCACGGCCTGCTGTCCCACTACCACCAGGTACGGCAGGCTGCGGGGGGGCACGGTACCAAAGGAGGGGGGGGGTCTTAACGCCGTGCCCCCCCCCCCGCAGTACGTGGTGCAGTGCCACGGCAGCACCCTGCTGCCTCAGTTCCTGGGCATGTACCGCGCCAGCGTGGAGAGCGAGGAGAGCTACCTGCTGGCCATGCGCAACACCTTCAGCCACCGGCTGCCCGTGCACAGGAAGTACGACCTGAAGGTAACGGGGGGTCCGACGCCCCCCCCCGCATCCCCTCCGCCCCCAGCCCGCCCCACACCCCCTCACTTTATCTCTTTCTCCCCCCCCCCCCCCCCCATGCGCACACAGGGCTCGCTGGTGTCGCGGGAAGCCAGCGATAAGGAGAAGGTAAATGGGGGGCACAGCAGGAATGGGGGAGGAGCATGAATGGGTGGGGGGGGTCGAGGGGAGCCCCGAAATGGATGGGGCTGGGGGTGGGATCCAGAAATGAATGGGGTGTGGAGGATGGAGGAGCCGGGGGCTCCCTCCCCCCACAGACGGGCTGTGGGATGGGGCTCTGGGGGGGCTGCCCCACGTGTGCCCCCTCCCCTCACCCCCAGGGCAAGGAGCTGCCCACGCTGAAGGACGTGGACTTCCTGAATAAGAGCGAGAAGGTTTTCGTGGGCGAGGAGGACAAGCGGGACTTCATGGAGAAGCTCAAGAGGGACGTGGAGGTGGGTGGGGGGGAGGGGGCAGAGGGGGTTGTGGGGAGCTGCGCTCACTGCCCTGCCCCGCTTTGCCCCCCTCCCTCCCCAGTTTTTGGTGCAGCTGAAGATCATGGATTACAGCCTGCTGCTGGGCATCCACGAGGCGGGACGGCCAGCGCCTGAGGAGGAGGAAGATGGGGAGGAAGAGGAGGGGGGCGATGAGGGGGGGGGGCACGGCTGGTTCCTATGGCACTTCTCCAGAGGGCATCGGGGCCTATTTCAACTGCCATCGCCCCCCCGGGCCCGGAGAGTTTGATCCCACCATCGATGTCTATGCCATCCGCAGTGCTGAGGGTGAGCAGGGGGGGGCAGTTGGGAGGGGGTTGGATCCACCATTGGGGCTGGGTGGGGAATTTGGAACTGGGGGATCGCCATAGGGGGCTTCTTGCCCAAGGGTTTGGGGTGGGGGGGCTCGGGGTAGGTCACCATAAGGGACTCACTGGGCAATTTGGGGTGGAGGTTTGGGGGTGGAGAAGGAGCTGTGGGGGGATTTGGGGTGAGGGTTGTCATGGGAGTTTGGGGGTGGGGGGTCTCAGTATAGAAGGCTGAGGTGGGGGGGGGGGGGGGGGTTACCATACAGACCTGGGGGGGCAGGGAGGGATTTGATGGAGTGTCACTGTAGGGTGTTGGGTGGGAATGTAGGATGGGGGGGGTCACCATAGGGGCTGGACCCCCACCCTGCGCCCACCCCAAAGGAGCCCCCCGGAAGGAGGTGTACTTCATGGGGCTGATCGATGTGCTGACGCAGTACGACGCCCGCAAGAAGGCAGCGCACGCAGCCAAGACCGTAAAGCACGGGGTGAGCCCCCCCCCAAAAACACCTTGCCAACATCCCCCCCTCCCATTAAAAGAATGGGGGCTGGGGGTTGGGGGATATTTCCTCGCCGTTGGGGTGAGAAGCAGAGGGAGGCGGGCTGGGGTGAATGGGGGGGGTTGGGGTTTACTTTGTGTGGGGGGGTATTTTAAAGGGGGGGGGCTGCTGTTGGGGCTGCTGGAGGTGAAGTGGGGGCGTTGGTGAATGGGATTTGTGGGCGCTGTGGTGGATTTTGTTGTGGGGAGCAAAATGGGTGTCAATGGGGGGGAGAGCAGAGGGGGGGGCGTTTGAATTGAAGGAGGTTTGTGGGAGCTGTGGGAGCTGTGGGGGGTCCTGGGGGCTCTGGAGGGGACGTGGTGCCCCTTTGGGGTCCCTCACAGCCGCCCCCCCCCCCTTAGGCCGGGGCTGAGATCTCCACGGTGCACCCCGAGCAAT
This sequence comes from Excalfactoria chinensis, assembly GCF_039878825.1. NCBI lineage: Eukaryota > Metazoa > Chordata > Aves > Galliformes > Phasianidae > Excalfactoria > Excalfactoria chinensis. Next base: position 427,520 of record NC_092852.1, read on the forward strand.
ACGCCAAGCGCTTCCTCGACTTCATCACCAACACTCTTTGCTTAGCGGCCCCCCCCACCGGCACCGGGACCAGAGACACCCCCCCCCCCCCCCCCCAGCCTCCATCCTCGGGCTGCGCCCCGCCCCCAACCCGGGTCAGCCCCTCCCCCCCCCCGATCTCCGTTTTGTTTCTCAAGTGCCTTAACTCATGGAGGTGGGGCGGCCATGCAATAACAGTGGGGCGCCCCCCACCTCCCCCCCCCATTGGACCAGAGGATCATTGAACACTAATTGCTGCTGGGGGGCTACGATGGGGGGGGGGGGGGGGGGCAGGCCCCTTATGGTGAGTTTCCCCTCCCAGCACCAATGGGACCCGGGGGGGCAGCCACCACAACCCCCCCATCCCCCCCAGTCCCCCATTACCAGCAGGCGCCCCCCGGTTCCCCCCGCCGTTCCCTGAAATAAATTATTGAACCGTCCCGACTCGGTGTCGCGGCCAACCCGGGAGCTCCCGAACCGCCCCCGATACCGAACCGCCCCCGATACCGAACCGCCCCCCGATACCGAACCGCCCCCGACCCGTCGCTTCCTCCCCTCCATCACTCGCCGTTGCCATGACACTCGCCCCCCCCCCCCCCCTTTCGGGATCTCGCGATGATTCGCGCCGTTCCCGTAGTCCTTCCATTCCATCTTCTCGCGAGAGTTCGAGAGGTTGCCGTGGTCGGTTTCCCTGCATCTCGCGATTGTTCTCAGCGTTTGCCATGGTTACCCGCTCTCCCCCCCCCCCCCCCATCCTCTCGCGATGTTTCGCGCCGTTGCCATGGTATTCTCCCTCCCCTTCATCCTCTCGCGATGTTTCGCGCCGTTGCCATGGTACTCGCCCCCCCCCTTCATCCTCTCGCGATAGTTCGCGCCGTTGCCATGGTCCCCGCCCCGTTGCCATGGCGGCCCGCCCCGCTCGGTCACGTGACGCTGCGCGGCGCCGCTCCGCTCCGGGCTGGGCCGCCCCCGCCATGCAGCTGCCGTGGGGTGAGGGCGGGTCGGGGGGATCCCGTGGGGGGGA
>NC_092852.1:428761-504188 GCF_039878825.1 Excalfactoria chinensis
TCGCAGCCGGTGCCGCCGGAACTCTCGCTCCCGCAGCCGCTGCAGCCGGGGCAGCTCGTCGGGGCCGAAGGCGCTGCCGAAATCCACGCTGCGGCTCTGCCCGAACAGCGGCAGCGGCAGCCCCGGCTCCGCATCGCACGAGCACGCGTTCCGGGGCAGCAGCCTGGGCGGAACCGCGGCGCCGGGTCAGCACCGTGTTATCACAGCGCCATTGTATGGCCATAGCATCATCATATCATACCATCATACCATCATACCATCATATCATACCATCATATCATCATACCATCATACCATCATAGCATCATATCATACCATCATATCATCATATCATACCATCATATTATCATATCATACCATCATACCATCATATCATACCATCATACCATCATATCATACCATCATATCATCATATCATACCATCATACCATCATATCATCATACCATCATATCATCATATCATCATATCATCATATCATACCATCATATCATCATATCATACCATCATATCATACCATCATACCATCATATCATCATGCCATCATACCATCATATCATCATATCATCATATCATACCATCATACCATCATATCATACCATCATATCATCATATCATACCATCATATCATACCATCATATCATCATATCACCATATCAGCACCATGTTATCACATCGCCATGTCGCCATGCCACCATATGGCCACACCATCATGTCACTGTGTGGCCATATCGCCATACCCCCATGTTATCACGTTATCACCATCACGTCGCCGTATCCCCATGTTATCATCTCTCCATATCTCCTTATCATCATCATATCACCACCCCGCCATTTTGCCATCCCCCCTATGGCCCCATCACCACACCGCTATGACCCCATCGCCCCCCATCGCCCCAATATCCCCCATCATCCCCATCACCCCCATTGCCCCCCCTCCCCCCAGTGCCCCCAGTTCCCATCTCCCCCACCCCCCGTTGCCCCCCCTCACCCCATGACGTCGTCCTTCAGGCGGAAGGCGATGTGCGGGTAGTTGCGGGGGGGGGGCTCCGGGCGGGGGGGGCGGGAGGCGCTCGCTCTGGGGGTGCCGCAGGTCCACGCTGCGGGGGGGGGGCTTCGGGGCACACAGGTGCAGCAGCAGCGCCGCCAGCGAGGCCAAGGCCAGCAGCAGCAGGCAGAGCGGCTTCGGGCCCGGCCGCATCCTGCGGGGCTGCGGGACCAGCGGGGACCAGCTGCGAGAGGGGAGAGGGAGCCAGTAAGAACCAGTAAAAGCCAGTAAGAACCAGCGTGAACCAGTAGGAACCAGTAAAAGCCAGTAAGAACCAGTAGGAACCCCTGGGAACCATGATGAACCTGTGAGAGCCAATACAAATCCCTGTGAACCAGTATAAACCAGCAAGAGCCAGCATAAACCAGTGAGAACCAGTATGAACCCCTGAGAACCAGTATAAACCAGTGAGAACCGGTATGAACCCCCAAGAACCAGTACAAAGCAGTGAGAATCAGAATAAACCAGTACAAACCAGTAAAAGCCAGTGGGTGCAAGTAGGAATCGACATGCACCAGAACAAAGAAACCAGTGCACACCAGTGTGAACCCCTGGGAACCAGTCTGGCACCAGTATAAACCAGCGTGCACCAGTTTGAAGCAGTAAGAATGACTATGGACACTGGTTTATACTGGTACACGGGGGTTGGTCCTGGTTCTCACTGGTTCATAATGGTTCCCAGGCGGTTAAACTGCCACCCAGTGTCACCCAGTGCTCCCAGTGCTCCCAGTGCTCCCAGTGCTCCCAGTTCCATTCAGTTCTCAGTACAAACCAGTGCCTTCCAGTGTCCCACACCGCCACCCAGTGGCCCCAGTTCCACCCGGTGGCCCCAGTGCAAACCAGTACAACCCAATACAAACCAGTGCCTCCCAGTCCCCCCCGCACCACCCCCAGCCCCCTCACCTCAGCGTGGACGCCGCTCCCGGGGGGGGTCGGGGGGGGCTCAGCCCACACTCATGGCTCTGCCCTCAGCAGCAGATGGGGGGTGGCTGGGGATGGGGACAGGGTGGCACCGGGGGGGGGGCACACAACCCCATAGTCCCCCCCAACGCCCCCCGGTAATGAGGGAATGTGGGGGGGGGGGGCACAAGTGGTGCGTGAATCCCCCCAGCATGACCCCCCCCCAAAGAAACAGCCCCATAACCCACATGGAGAAGGGAGGCCACCCCCATCACTCCGCCCCCCCCCGCCTAAAAACAACCCCATCAGCCACATGGGGAGCCAAAATACACCCCAACATACCCCCCCCCCCCCCCCAAGAAATAGCCCCCTAACCCACATGGGATCTATAGTGGGGGGGAACCCCCAACTGCCTCCCCACCCCCCGCATAAAAAATAACCCCACAACCTACATAGGGACCTACGGGGGGTGATGGGGGGCGATGGGGGGTGATGGGGCGGGGTGGGGGGGGTGGTGAGGTCGGGGAGATGCCGGTGGGGTCGGCGGGGCCGAGTGGGGGGGGGGCGGCTGGGGGGGGGCGGCGGCTGTGAGGCCCCGGAATGTGGTGGGTGTTGGGGCCGGGGGGGGGGGGGGGATGCGGCGGCCGCTGATGTCGTTGTAGGGATTTCGTGGGGCAGGTGCCGTGTTCCCCCCCCGCCCCCCCCGACGCGACATATCGCGATTCGGCTGGGCCGTACCTGGATCTGACGGCGCCTCCCGGAGCTCCGCGGCCGCACCGGTACCGGTCCGGGGGGGGGGGGGGAGGGAATCAGTGCGCCCCCGGTGGACCCGAACCGGAACGGCACCGCCGCAGCTCCGGGAGCGGCGGGAGGGGGGGAAGGGGGGGGGGGGGGGCGGGTCCGGGACACGAAGTGGGGGGGGCGTGAAAAAGAGGGGGGCGGCGCAGGGCGGGATCTGCGCCCACGATGGGAGCGGAGCGAACAACGGAGTCATTGAGAGCGGGAGGACGGGGGGGGGGCGGGGGGAACAAAGGGGGGGGATAAAGGGGGGGGGGGAGATCGGGGGGGTGATGGGGGTGAGGGAGATGGGGGGGCGACGGGTGGGGATGGGGGCAGCGGGGGGGGTGGGGGGGAAGAGAAGGGGAGAGGGGTTCAGTGGGGTGTGCCGGGGGGCGGCAGCACTGCGGGGCGGCGCCCGGGGGGGGAGCTCGGACCTGGCAGCAGCACGGAGGGATCCCCCCCGCAGCCCCAATGAGCTCAATGAGCCCCAATGAGCCCAATGAGCCCCAATGAACCCAATGAGCCCAATGAGCTCAATGAGCCCAGTGAGCCCAATGAGCCCAATGAGCCCAATGAGCCCAATGAGCCCCAATGAGCCCAATGAACCCAATGAGCCCCAGCCCCAATGAGCCCAATGAGCTCAATGAACCCCAATGAGCCCCGCGGGGATCGGACCCACCGCCCCTCAACCTCCCCCCCCGCCCCTGATCCCGGTAATCACGTGACTGCCACCGCCCGTCTCCCCCGCACCTCCCCCCCCCCCCACCCCGGGATGCTCCGCCGCCTCCGCCAATCAGGAGGCGGGAATCGCCTGCATCCCGCTCGGCCAATGGGAGCGCGCTGCGACGCCGCGCCTTTAAGGGGCGGGACTGCGGCACCCCGCGGGGTTGAGCCGCGCCTTCTCATTGGCCGCGACCGCGATGACTCGGCCCAATCGCCGGCGCGCACGGAGCCGCCGCCGCCTTCCCTCAGCGACCTCAATCCAGGGGGCTGCTCCCTCCCCGCCTGGCAGCCAATAGGAGGCTCCCTCCTCGCCGACTGACGGCCAATCGGCCAATCGCGACGCGGCCGGCCGGGAGGGGCGGGCCGAGCGAGCGAGGCGGCGGGCGGAAGCGGGGCGGCGGGGCAAGATGGCGGCGGCGCTGCGGTTGGCGCTGGCGCTGCTGGCGGCGCTGCGGGCGGGAAACGCCGCGTTGAACCTGCGGGAGCTGAGCGAGATGGTCTACGGGCTGGAGATCAGCAGGGAACCTGTGCTGGCCGGGCAGGTGACCAGAACGGGGCGGGGGGGGGCACAGAGAGAGGAACGGACCGGGGGGAACCGGGGGGAACCGGGGGGGGCGGGAACGGGGAGTGGGAACAGGAACCGGGAACAGGAACCGGGAATGGAAACGGGAAATGGGAACGGGAAATGGGAACGGGAACGGGAAATGGGAACGGGAAATGGGAACGGGAAATGGGAACGGGAAATGGAACGGGAACGAGCATCAGGTGGGGTACGGACAGCGGGAGGGGGCGCTGGAAGGGACAGGGGGTGCCGGTAATAGGAGAACGGAACCGGGAATGGAGGGGGGAACTGGGAAGGGGCGCTGGTGGGATGGGGAGGTGGGTCTGTAATGGGAATGGGATGGGTAATGGGGACGGGTAATGGGAATGGGATGGATTATGGGGATGGGGTGGGTAATGGGGATGGGATGGGTAATGGGAACAGGTAATGGGAACAGGACGGGTAATGGGGACGGGTAACGGGGTGGGGCGGTGGGAGCGGCAGCAGCCTGAAGCCCGACCCGAAATGGGGCCGGGTGGTGGGATCGGGGCCCCAGATCCAGACTGGGATTGATGGGGTGGGCTGTGGGACTCACTGTGGGGACACACTGTGGGACACACTGTGGGACACACTGTGGGACACGCTGGGAGCAGCCGTGGGGGGAGGGGGAGGCGGGGGAGCAGCGCTGGGCCCGGCAGGAAATGTGGGCAGGAAGGGGGGTCTGGGGGTGGCAGCAGATGTGGGGTGGCAGCGGGGGGGGCTGGGAATGGGTGGGGGTCCCTGTGGGGCCGTACCTGAGTTCGGGGGCTGCGTCCGTCGCCACGAGGCGGGTGACGATGCTGGTGATGGCGGTGACCGTGACGGTGACCCAGAGCAGCGCTCAGCAGCCGCTTCCGTAATGCTGTCGGTGCGGCTGGGGCACGTCACAGGGCAAAGTCTGCCCCATCGCGCCGCGCTGACTGGGGCTCCCCGCCCCGGGGACGCCGATCCCCCGCCACCACCACAGGGCTCCGCTTGGTCACCCCCCACCTCGGCCTGGCCCTGGGGGTCTCCTTGTGTCTCCCAACCCCCCGTTCCAGCCCCGGGGGTCCCTTTGTGTCACCCATCCCCCCCTCGGCCTGGCCCTGTGGGGCCCCTCCTGTCACCCAGGGGTCCCCTTGTGTTCCCCCACCCCAGCGGCGTCACCCTACAAACCTCCCCCCCCTCTTTGTGCCCCCCCAGCACCAGGCAGCCGACGTGGTGACGGTGTCCTCGGTGTTCCAGCAGCGCTATGAGTGCCGTCTGCCCCCCGCCGCCCTTCAGCGCCCCCCCCGCGCCGCCCCCCGAAGCGCGGCCCTACAACGGCTCCGGGGTGGCGGAGCTGCTGCGCCCCATGGCCACGGCGCCCTGCCTGCTCAAGGTCTGTGTGGGGAGGTGGGGGGGGTCAGGCATGTTGTGCTGCCCCCCAACCCCCCCCATCCCCAACATCCCATCTCCCGCAGACCAAGGACTGGTGGACGTACCGCTTCTGCTATGGGAAGCACATCCAGCAGTACCACGTGGAAGGTGCGTCTGTCCCCCCCCAGGTGGGGGAGTGTGTCTGTGACCCCCACATGGGGGTGTCAGGGCTGTCCCCCCCGCCCCCCGTCCTTCCAAACGTGTGTGTGTGTCCTCCCCCCCAGATGCCCTCCCCCCCCACACCCTGTTTTCCCTTCCCCAGTGCCACCCTCCCCACTGCCTCATTCCCCCCCCCACTGCTGCCACCCCCAACACCCCATGTGCCCCCCCCAGACTCAGAGATCAAAGGTGACATCCTCTTCCTCGGCCACTTCCAGTCGGCCTTCGACTGGGACGATGCAGCAGCCCAGGTGGGTGCACAGCCCTGCAGGGGCCGCCCGACTCCGTGGGGGTCCCACATCCCCATCCACCCGTTGGTGTCCCCCCCCCCCACCCCCCCCCAGGCCTCCACCCAGCACCGCCTGAAGCGCTACCACAGCCAGACCTACGGCAACGGCTCCCGCTGCGACCTCACCGGATCCCCCAGGGAGGCTGAAGTGCGGGTGAGCGCGGAGCAGACCCCCCCTCCCCCCCCCCCCCCACTTAGTGTCCCCCCGCCGTGGGGCTGACGCCGTTTGCCCCAGTTTGTGTGTGAGGAGGGGGCTGCGGATCACATCGCGCGCGTGGACGAGCCGCAGTCATGCTCCTACGTGCTGACGGTTCACACGGCGCGGCTCTGCCACCACCCCTGGCTGCGGCCCCCCCCCAGCGCCGCCCCGCTGCACATCCGCTGCCAGCCGGCCCTCAGCCCCCAGCAGTACGTGCACTACGTCCGAGCACAAGTCTGTGAGTGGGGGGATGGGGGGGGGGGTCTGAGGGTGAGGGAGTTGGGGGGGAGCGGGATAGAGGGGTCGGGGAGTTGGGGGGGAGGTTTGGGGTTGGGGGGTCCGTGAGGTGGATGGGGGTCGTACTGGGGGGGTCGGGTTGGGGGGGTCTCTGGGAGTGGGGGCTGCCCAGGGGTTGGGGGGGGTCGGGTGTTGTTGGTGTTGTGACGAGCTGCTGCTGTCGCCGAGCCCAGCGGACACCAAGCGCAAGGTGGAGGAGATCTCGGAGGAGCTGCGCACGCTCGACAGCCGCATCTGGAGCAACAGGGACGGCCACGGCCCCCCCCCGGCGCCCCCCCAGGCCCCGCACAGTGACACCGGCGCTGTCCCCACCGCTGCTCCGGAGCCGGACGCGCAGCGGGACGGTGCAGTGAGTGCCGCGTGTGCCGGGGGCGCCGCCGTTACCTGGGGGGGGGTTGGGGTGGGGGGGCTGAGCGCGGGACACCCCCACCCCGCTGCCGCCCCATTGCTGCCTCCATCCCCATTGCTGCCTCCATCCGCAGGACTCGGCGCCGGGAACGGCCAGCAGCGCCCGCACGGCCGGTGGGTCCTCAATGCAGCCCCGTCCCCACGGCGTCCCCTGGCGGCTCGGCTCCCCGTCCCCTCGCACCCCATCCCCGCCGCATCCCCCCTCTGTCCCCCCCCCCATCCCACCCCACTTTCTCCCCGCCCCCATCGCAGACGGCCCAAGAAGATCCACTTCAAAGTGATCCGGAGCCCTCGGGAGCTGCTGCAGTTCCTGGAGGAGCTGAAGGAGAGCGCCCGGAAGGTGCGTGTGTTCTGGGGGGGGTCTGGGCTGTGGTTTCCCCCCCGGCCCTCCCCTCTGTGCCTCAGTTTCCCCATCACCACCCCCCCCGGGGTTGTCCCTGTGGGTCTGAGGGCTCCTTGTTTGCTGCCCCCCCTTCCTGTCTGGCCCCCCCCAGGGCTGAGCCCTCCCCTTCCCTCCAGGCCCAGGAGAAGGGCGGAGAGCAGCGGGTGGAGAAGGACCCCGAGACCCCCGACCCCAAGGAAGCCCCCAGCCCGGAGCCCCCCAGCTCCGACCCCCCCGGCCCCGAGGAGGAGGAAGAGGTGGAGGAGGAGGAAGAGGAGGACGCTGAGCTCCTGGGGGGCTTTGAGAAGGAGTTGGGGGGGGTCCTGCTGCCACGGGAGCAGATGGCGCAGCTGAAGGAGGAGGTGAAGACGGAGATGGAGAAGGAGTTCGACAACATCATCAATGAGGTGGGGGCGGGGGGGGGCGCCCCGATCACCCCCCACTGACGCCCCCCGGCTGCCCCCCCCCCTCATTGACACCCACCGCCCCCCCTCCCGCAGGTGGAGGACGAGCTGGAGGCGGAGGGACTGAAAGGGGACTTTGACCGTCGTCGCGCCTCCTCCTCGTTGGCCGCGACGCTGCGCCGCCTGATGGAGCGGCTGGACGGCGCCGCCCCCCCGAGCCCCCCCCCCACCGCCAAGGACCCGGAGGAGGGAGAGAGCGCCGGGGGGAGCGCGGCTGAACCCGACCCCCCCCGCCCCACAAACGCCCGGTGAGCCCAGACCCTCACTGCAGCCGTGACCGCTGCACCGACCCTGTGCTCTGTGCCCCCCAGCACCGCCCCGATCCCATTACTGGCACCACCCCACGTCCCGTCCTCCCCCAGTACCACTCGTACCCCCCCAAAGCCCCCCCTGTGCCCCCCCTGTGACACAGCGCTGTTCCCGTAGTGGGGGGGGGCCGCGTGCAGGAGGTGGCACGGGGCCCCCCCCGGCTGCAGCAGCTGGAAGGCGAAGTGAAGGAGCTGCTGGCCAAGGAGGGGCTGCGAGCGGAAGGTAAAGGGGCTGGAGGGGGATGTGGTGGGGGGGGCGCGGTGCTCAGACCCCCCCCTCAGTGCTTCCTGCCCCAGGAAAGATCCGGATCACCATCGTGACGGCGGGGGGGGACGCGGGGGGGGACGACGTGCAGTGGCTGTCAGATGAGGACACCAAGAACCTGAAGGACATCTTCCTCAATGTCCTGGTGGGTGGGGGGGGGGGGGGTCTGAGGCACCAGAAGGGGGTGGGGGGGGCAACGGGGTGAAAATGAGTTACGGGGAGGGGGGGGAGGAGCTGAGCTTTGGGCGTGGGGGGAGAGTGAGGCAATGGGGGGGGGGGCTGAGATGGGGGGGAAGAGGAACTAATGAGGGGGAAGTGGGGGGGCGTTAAGGCACGGGGGGGAAGCAAGTATGGGGGCGGGGGGGGGCGGATGTGGGGGGAGGAGGGGCTGCGGGCTGCGCGATGTGGGCAGCCGTTGTGCCCCCCCCGCAGCTGCAGGGCTCGGAGGAGGCCCAGAAGGAGCGACGGCGGCTGCAGGCGCTGGAGGACAATTACCGCTTCGTCTGGGGGGGCCGCAACGAGTCCCCCCCGCCCCCCCCCTCCCACGGCGACTCTGACGACCACGAGTTGTGACCCCCCCCATCCACACCGCTGATATTCCGCCCCCCCCGATGGTAAAACCAGGTCTGGGGGAGGGAGGGGGCAGAGGTTCCCCGTGCCCCAATTCCGGGGGGGGTTGGGGGGGGGGGGGGGAGCAGTGATCGGAGCCCACATTGCCACAAAGAGAATTGAGACTCCGGGGGGGGGGTGTGGGGGGGGGATGTCACCACGGCCCCCAATTGGCCCCCCCGCCCTGGGAGGCCTGCACTGAGGGGGGGGGGAGGGAGGGGCAGGAAGTGGACGGGGAGGGGCTGGTTCCGTTTTTGCCGTGGGGGTGTTTGCATGGCCCCCCCCTTTCACTGGACGGTGGGGGGGCTCTTTCTCATAATGAGACGTGCTGCCCTGTACGCCTCCCTCCTGCTGTTAATTAATGAACTAATTAATTAATCCAGGGCTGTATCCTTGTGTGCCCCCCCCGCCCCATCATGGCTGTAGTGTCTTTGAATGGGGCTGGGATTTGGGGGGGGTCTCATTATCCCCCCCCGTGTCCCCTCAGCCCACCCAACTGCTCCCCTCAGCCCCCCCCCACCCCAATCCGGCTGTTCAGCACCAGGCGCTGTCCACCACGTGTCCCCATGGCGCTGCCGACAGTCTCCTCCTCCCCACCGCCCACCCGTATGTCACATCCCCGTGTCCCCCCACGTCCCCCCCCCCGTGCCAACACAGCACAGCCACCACAGTGTCACAGCGCCGACGCCGACATTGTTACATACAGTTACACCCGAGAGCAGAAAATGCTGTACACGGTCCCTCCCCTCCCCTCCCCCCCCCGGTCCCACCCGGTCCCCCACCCCGAGCGCCGGGGGGGCTCTGCTCAACCCCACGGGGGCGCGGGGCGTCACGGCGGTGGGGCCCATACATTCATGGGGTCCTGGGGTGGATTGGGGGGAGGGAGGGGGCACCGTGACCCCTGAGCCCTCCCCCGCCCCCCCAGGGCCAGCGGGAGAGGCGGGGGGGTCCCGCTGGTTTCCCCCCACCCCGTTGGGCACCGCGGTACCGTGGGGGGGGGGGTGGCTCTATATCCTAACGCTGAACAAAGGAATAAATTAAAGGGGTTCTCAAAGGGACAGAGAGAAAAATGGGGGGGGTGGGAAGGATAAAGGGGGACAAAGGGGGCAGCATGTTCATAGCGGGGGGGTGTACAAAAGGTCGTAGAAAAGGGGGGGGGGGTGTCTGCTCTGCTCCTGGTGAGGGATAATTTGGGGGGGGGGCACAAATTGGGGCGGGGGGCTGCGGTGGAGTGAGAACGGTGTGGGGATGGGGGGGGGCACAGCTGGAACAGCTACATGGGAGCCGAGGATGGGGGGCACCGACGGGGGGGGCTCACGTAGAACTCGGGATTGGGGGGTTCTGTACACATCCCCGCACAGCACTGCGCCGTGCGATGGGGGGAGGGGGGGCGGGGGGCACCAGGACCAGAAGAGACCCCGCTGCGGGGGGGGGGGGGGGGCGGACGGAGGGGGCGGGTAATAAATAGAGCGTCAAAAGTACAAACCGCGGGGCAACCCCGGCCGGGCCCCCCCGCTATACCAGAGCGGTGCGCGGCTCCACGCACGGCCCCACGCTGGCGGCGCTGCTGCGGCGGCGCAGCCCGGGGGTGGGGGGGCCGCGGGGGGTGGGGGGTCCGTCCCCGGGACAGCCGTGCTGCTGCAGGATCTCGGCGCACTCCCGGCTGCCGGAGCGCCGCGCGTAGAACAGCGCCGTGCGGCCCTGAGCGTCCCGAGCGCCGACGTCCGCGCCGTACTGCGGGGACGGGCCGCGTCACGTGACCCCTCCGGACATCCCGCATCCCCTCCCGCCCACTTCCCCGTTTCCCTCCCCCCCCCCACGTACCCAGACCAGCAGCTGCGTGATGACCACCAGCGCCATGTCGCAGGCCACGTGCAGAGCCGTGCGGCGCTCCGCATCGCTGGCTCCGAGCTGCTCCTTCCTGCTGTGCGCCAACAGCAGCAGCACCGCCTCCAGGTCCTGATCCTGCACCGCCCGCAGCAGCCGCTCCCCCAGCGCCGCCTCGGCCGCCGGCAGCGGGGCCAGGAACAGCCGCTGCTCGTACTTAGCGCGGATCCACGCCTCGCGCTCCTCCCTGCGCACAGCGCGGCCGTCGGGGGGAGAATGGGGGGTGTGGGGCAATGGGGGTTGTGGCGGTGGGGCTGCACTGCGGGTATCGCACAGCCAAGGGGAATGAGAAACGGCAGGGCGGAACGAGGGACAACGGGCACACGGTGGGGACGCTCACACACTCACACTCACACACACTCACACACTCATACTCACACTCACACTAACACACACAGAGGGGTCGCGGCAGCCGCTCACCGTGACGATTCCTGCGTGGGTTTGCAGCGGCCGCGCGGGTTCTTCTCCCAGATGCTGTTGGCGGTGGCGTTGCCGATGGCGGTCAGCACCACGGTCAGCTCCCGCGGCCAGTCGTCCAGGTCGAGCGAGCGCACGCGCGACACGTGGGTGCCCAGGTTGCGGTGGATGCCGGAGCACTCGATGCAGATCAGCGCGCCCAGGTTCAGGCTGGCCCACGTGGGGTCTGCGGGCCGCACCGAGTCAGCGCCCCCCAGCAGCGCCCCGCCCCCCCCCCGCGGCCCCTCCCGGCCCCCCCCGCACTCACTGGGCGCCCCGCAGTCCACGCACACCGAGTTGCCGCGGGCGTTGCGGATGGCCTGCATGGCCACGGCCTCGCTCTGGCTGTCCATGCGAGCCTGGGGACGGCGGGTGGCAGCCAACGGGTGACAGCGATGGGTGACAACAGGGAATGAGAGACAACAAGGAACGGGTGACCACGAGGGGGTGACAAGGCCGCCCCATCCCGGCCCCCCGGCCCGGCCCCGCCCCCCCAGCCCCTCACCTTGTTCTTGCTGCTCTCGCAGCACTGCAGGCTGGCCAGGATCTGGCTCTCGATGGCCTGCACCCAGGCGTCGCGCTCCTCAAAGCTGCCCGCCTCGAAGTGCCACGTCTGCCCGGTGCTGGACACGATCAGGAACTCGAAGTTCTCCTCCTCTGCGGGGGCACAAAGCGCTGCCTCGGGGCCGGGGGGCGCCGCAGGACCCCCCAGTGCGGCCCACCCGGAGCACAGCCCTCCCCCCTTCCCCTCCCCCCCCCGCACCTCCATCCCGGCGTCTCCCCATCGAGGCCCCCCCCATCCCGGCAGTCAGCCCCACGGATCGGGGGACGCAGCGATGCGAGCGCGGCAGGCTGAGGGAGGGATGGGGGGGTTGGGGGCTAAAGGGGGGTTCGTGGGGGCTGCAGCCGCATGCGGGGCACGAGGAGCTGAATTACCTGTTTTATAAATATTTCTTAAACTACCAAAGCTTTTTAATTTCCACATTTTGCGTTTGGCTGCGCAGGGTCCGGCGGGAGGCGGCAGAGAGAGGAAAAGGGGGGACAGAATCAGGAGGAGCCCGCGAAGCCCCGGGAGCGGCAGAGAGAGGCGGCGGAGCACAGCGAGGGGGGGGGGCTCGGCGTGGGGAGGGGGGGGGCGGCTCCGGCGGCGGCGGCCCCGGGGGGAGGTGGCGGCGTCGGCCCCGAGCTGACCGCCCTCCCCGCGGCCCCGCGCCGCTCACCTTCCGCCTGCCCGGCGGAGCCCTCCGTCTTGGACGGCGTGGAGAGCTTCTTCCGACGGTGCTTCTTGCGGTCGATCATCGGCGACGGCGGCGGATCGCGGCCCGAACTGCCGGGGCTGGAGACGGTCTCGGGGCCGTCTGACAAACGGAGCGTGGCTGGGGTTTGTCCCCAGGGAGTGGGAGGGGGACGGGAATAGGGACGGGAATGGGGACGGGAATGGGGACGGGAACGGGGATGGGGCCGGGGATGAGGACGGGGCCGGGCCGCTCACCGGGCAGTTTGGCGCTGGAGGCGGAGGCGCAGCGCTGCAGGGGCCGCTCGCCCTTCCCCGCGCCTTTGGTGCCCGGATCCGGGGGGAGGCTGAGCCCGACGGGGGGCGCCGCGGCTGCGGGCGGGGAGGGGGCGGTGAGGCCGGCGGCCCCCGGGGCGGCACGCGGGCGCAGCTCCCGCCCCCCGCCCTCACCGCCGCCGTCGGCGCCCGCGTCCTTCAGCAGCCCGTTGATGCTGGCCGAGGGGCCGCAGGCGGAGATGGCGCGGGGCGGCCGCTTCCCGGGCACCTTGACGGTGGTGCGCAGCAGGTCCATCTCCTTGCCGTGCGTGCTGTGGATGTAATCCTGGGGGGGGGGGAGGTGATGAGCGGGGGGCGGGGGGACCGGGGTGGGGTGGGGGGGTGGGAGGGCGCTCACGTTGATGGTGGGGTGGTAGAAGAGGAGCCCGTTGCTGGACAGGGTGACGTATTTCTTCTTCCACTCCTTGTTGAGGGAATTGCCGCTGCGCTTCAGCAGGAAGCTCTGGGGGGGGAAAGGGCCGTGAGGATGGGGGCAGAGATGGGGCAGAGATGGGATAGGGATGGGGCGGGGATGGGACGGGGATGGGGCGGGGATGGGGCGGGGATGGGACGGGGATGGGACGGGGATGGGGCGGGGATGGGGCGGGGATGGGACGGGGATGGGACGGGGATGGGGCGGGGATGGGGCGGGGATGGGGCGGGGATGGGACGGGGATGGGACGGGGATGGGTCCGATGGGTTCCGTGGGGGCGCCGTTCGACCTGCTTGATGGGGATGGCCCTCCCGCTGCCCGCCGGCTCCGCGCGGCTGTCCAGGCTGCGCTTCTCCGAGTCGCTGCCGCGCCGCGTCTGCGGGGACAACGGGACGCGTGGAGCAACGCCCGGAGCCGCCGGCAGGGGGCGCCCCAAGAGACACGTGCCGACCGGCGTCGCCGCGCCGGGGACGCCCGAGGGCCGCCCCCCCCCCCTCCCACCCCCGGCCCCACTCACGGCGAACAGGCTGGTCCGGCGCTTGGCCCCGCGGTGCAGGGAGCCGGGGGTGCCCAGCGGGGCGGGGGGTTCGCCGCGCAGCTCCCGGTGGCTGACGTTGGGGGTGGAGGGCAGCGAGGACGAGTAGTCGCTGGTGTGACCCCCATTGCTGGCCTGGAAGGGAAGGGGGGGTCAGCCCGGCGGGGAAACAAGGGGGGATGCGGGGTCGGGGGGGTACGTGGGGGGTACTTGGGGGGTACGTGGGGGGTACCTGGGGGGGGTGGGCGCCGCCGACGGGGGTGGAGGCGGCCGAGTGTGTGGGCGAGCTGGGCAGGGACTTGCAGGACGCCACGAGCTGCTGCTGCTTCCGCAGAGCCGCCACCTTCTGCGCCACTGTGTCACCGCCGAGTGTCAGCGGGGCAACTCCGGGCCCAGCCGGGACGGCCGCCATTCGCTCCCCGCCTTCCGTCCCCGGCACCGTCCGACCCGCTCGTTGCCCGGCGCAGCCCGCACTGCTCGCAGCCCCCTCACGCTCCCCATCACCCCCCAACAGCTCCCCGTCCCGCCCCCACATCTCCCATCCCCCCCCACAGCTCCCATCACTCCCCCCTCGGTCCTAAACCTGCCCCCTCCCCCCCCCTCCCCGCGGCGGGCCGCCCACCCTCGGTGAAGACGCGCTCCACGTTGAGGCCGTAGGTGGCGCAGGTCTCCAGGTAGAGGCAGCGCTTCATGGCCCCGCACAGCGCCTGCGCCCGGCCGTCATCCACCACGCGCGGGTTGGAGGAGCTGATCTTGTCTGGGGGGATTCGGGGTGAGATGGGGGGGGTCCGTCCCGTCCCGGTCCCGCTGTGCGGGTTAAAGGGGCGTTGGGGGGTCGGGGGGGTCGCTCACCCTGCGTGCCCACCAGCGCCAGAACCAGCTCCGCGGGGTCCCGGTGGGCGCCCAGCAGCTGGTGGAGCCGCGCCGCCTCCTCGAAGCTGGGCTCGTCCTCCAGGCTGAAGACGAAGATGACGGCGTCCGCCCAGCTGGAGAACTGGGGAGGGGGCAACAATGGGGGGGGGTCAGGGCTCGGCTCCACACGAAGCCCCCCCTTCCCTCCCCCCCCCCAGCGGCCCCACCGACCTTGGCGTCCGGAGCGCCGGCTTCCTCCCGGATGAGCAGCAGGTGGCTCTGCCCGTCCACCGTCACCTCGCGCTTGAACTGCCCGCCTGGGGGGGGGGGACACCGGGGGTCCCACAGACACAGACACCCCGCCGGCATCCAACCCCACGGCCACATCCACCCCACGGCCACATCCACCCCATCACCTCATCCACCCCAAAGCCATCGCCGTCCCACAGCCACGTCCCTCCCACAGCCCTCTCAGCCCCACAACCACTCACTCTCGGTGGGCTCCAGCCCCACATAGGAGCCAGTGAGGAAGCGATGGACGAGAGCTGATTTCCCACTGCTGCTGCTGCCCAAAACACCCTGGGGAGGGAACGGGAACAGGAGAGAGCTGGGATGGGACAGCTGGGATGTGGAGGGGAGGGAGTGGGATGGGAGGGCAGGAGGACGTGGGGGGGCAGGACATGATGGGGCAGGACTGGGCACCCACCAGGCGGATCTCGGGCACGGAGCGGCCCAGCGTCCATTCCTGGCTGTTCACCAACGCCTCTGTGGGGAGCAATGGGGTGAGGGGGGGGCGGGCACCCCCAGCAGCCCCACCCCGGGGGGTTCCGGGCCCCCCAAACCCTCCCTTTGGTGCCGCTGGGCGGCCAGGCGCCATCTGCAGGTGACGACGTCACTGTGCAGCTGGATGGGGAGGAAACGGAGCCGGGGGGGCAATGAGGGGTGGGGGGTGCGGGATGGGACGGCAGGAAATGCGATGGGGGGAGATCCGAGATGGGGGACGGCGGCTCAATGGGACAACATGGCGCAGCAGCACGGGGACACGGGGAGCACGACGGCGGGTGTGACACGAGGATGCAGTATGGCACGAGGATGTGTGACACGAGGATGTGTGACACGAGGCCGTGGTGTGACACGAGCCCATGGTGTCACATGAGCCCATGGTGTGCCACGCGGATGCAGTGTGCCACGAGGGCTCTGCCTGCTCTCTGTCTGCCCAGCTGAGCGCAGCCGAGGTGGGCGCAGCTCACCCCGACCCCAATGGAGCCCTTGGTGCCCCCCTTCCATGCCGACACGTTTGGTCCCGTCTGGCCCTGCTGCCCCCCCCCAAAGGCTCCCATCCCCCCGTCGCACACGGCGTTTCCCACCCGGGCGCGGCACTGAAGGGGTTAAAATCGCCCCCAGGACGGACGGCCGAGCAGCGCCACCCCGCGGACACGGGTGGACCCGGCTGGTCCCGGTCGGGCAGCGCTGCTGGGGGCTCCACGAGCGGCGAAACCCCCCAGAGACCCCGGAACGGACCGACAGACACGGACAGACACGGACAGACACGGACAGACACGGACAGACGCGATGCTTAGCGACGCCATGTGGGCCGCCCCCCCCCCCCCACGAGGGTCCACGTGGCCGCCCCGCAGCACGGAGCGGGCTGGACGTCGGACGGGCGGCTCGAAGCGACCCCCGGGGCGCGGCGCCCACCGACCGCGGCTGGGGATGGGGACGGCGGGGGGAGGGGGGCCGCCCGGCCCCGTTACTCACTGGGGGGGCCGCCGCCGGGGGGGGGGGTCGGAGCCGGGGGGCGCCGCGGGGCTCTTGGCGAAGATGCCGCTGATGAACTTGAGCATCTTCCGGTCCCGCGTGGACGCCCGGCCGCCCTCCCGGCCGCGCTTCAGCCCCGCTCCGGTATCGGCGGGGCCCGGGGGGGTGGGGGGGCCGCGGGGCGGGGGGGGGGCGGCCGTCAGAGCGGCGGGGAAGGGGTGCAGGTCGCTGTTGTCCAACGTTTTGCTTTTCCCTTTGCGGGGGGACAGACGCGCCCGAGACGGCGGCCGAACGGCCCCCCCGGCGCCCCCCCCGCCGCCGACCCCCCCCGCGTCCGGCCCCGCCGCCGCTTTGCCCCCCCCCGCCTTGGGCCGCCCTTTGGCTTCGCCTTCGGGCCACGACAGGCGGCTGCCTTTGGGGGGGGCCGCTTTGGGGGTCCGCCGGGGGTCCGAGGCCGCCGAGGTGGTGACGGTGCAGAACGGTTTGGGGCCGGGCAGGCGGAGGCGGCGGGGGGCGGCGGCCGGGTGGGGGGACGACGACCCCGGGAGGGGGCGGGATGCGGGGGGGGGCGCGGAGGGGTCCGGGGGGGGCTCGGGGCAGCCCCACGTGGACTGGGGCAGCAGCGGGGGGCGGCTCGGGGGGGGGCGTCGGGCGGCATCGCTCCGCGGGGATGGGGGGGACCTTGGAGGGGGCGCGGGGGTCGGGCTTGGGGGGGACGGCGGGGGGGGGCGGCAGCAGCGACGGGTCGGGTTTGGGGGGCACCGCCGGAGGGGCGGGGGGGGGCGGCAGCGACGAGGGGTCGGGCTTGGGGGGCACCGCGGGGGGGGGCGGCGGCGGCAGCGACGCGGGGTCGGGTTTGGGGGGGACGGCGGGGGGGGGCAGCAATGAAGGGTCGGGTTTGGGGGGCACGGCGGGGGGGGGCGACCGGGGGCGGACAGAGCCGTGACCGCCACCCGCCCCCCCCGCGCCCGGAACCCGGACGGAGCCCCGGGCCGAGGAGGCGGCGGCGGCGGAGGCGGGGGGGGTGGCGACGGGCGGGGGGCTGCGGGGCTCGAGGGGGGGCTCGGGGGGGCCGCAGGCGGGGGTACTTATCCGCAGCGCGTCCTGCCGCTGGAAGAGCCGCTCGGGCCGTTTGCCGCGGCCGCCGTCCTCGGGTCGGGGCGGGGGGGGCGGCGCGGCGGGGCCGGTCGGGGCGGGGGCGGGGGGGGGCTCCTCCGGGGGGGCTCCATCGGCCGCCCCCTCCGCCGCGGGCTCCGCTTCTCCCGGCGCCGCCACCGACTCGAGTTTGACGAGGGTGAGCGAGATGAGGTACGTCGTCCTCCGCTGCGGCCCCGCCGCTCTGCTCATCGGTGCCCCCCCCCCCGGCGGCTCCGGGTCTCCCCCCCCCCCCCCCCCGCGGCCCCGGCTCCGTTCTGGGCTCCGCCGGTGCCGCTCCTCGCTCCGCCGGTGCCGCTCTCGCGGTCCCCACCCCCGGCCCTCCCCGCCCTCCCCCCCCCCGAAGCCGTCCCCGCTCTCCCGCCCCCGGAGGGGTTGGCACCGCCGCGCCCCCCCAGCCCCAAAATCCGGGGTTCGCTCCCCCCCCCCCTTAAAAACGGCCCCTCGCGACCCGCCCCCGGGATGCCGCTTTACCGGGCGGTGGGCGGGGGGGGCTGCGGCGCCGGGGGGGGTGCGGGGGGCAGCGAGCGGCCTCCGCGCTTTTGCTTTGGGGGGCTCCGAGCGGGGGGGGGGGCGGCGCGGGGCGTCCGTTGTGCTCCATGTGCCCGAGGCCGGACCGGGGGGGGGGAAGGGCTGGGGGGGCCGCCGGTGTCCCCGGGTGTGTGGGCCGCACGCGGCGCTCCGATCGGCCCCCCCCAAACCGCTCCGTTCTCCCCCCACCCCAAAACGCGCCCCCCCCCCCCGCTGCCCGCCCCCCCCGGTTCCGCTCCTCCCGCAGCTGCCGGTTCGGCGCCGCCCCCACGGAGCCCCACCCGACGCCCCCACCCCTAAACCCCCCCCGTCCCACCCCGGTTCTCCCCCCGCCGACCCCACGAGGACCCGTTTCGGGGCGCCCCGCATCCCGTTGCCATGGAGACCGGGACACCGCCATGGCTGCCGAGCCGAACCGCCCCCCCCGCCGGGACGGACCGTGTTGGAGGGGGGGGTCGGGGGGGTCGCGGGGGGGGTGACAAGAGGGGGGGGGGGGGGGCGCAGAGCTGCGCTGCGGGGACACGGGTGGGACGCGAAGGGACCGTTCGTGGGCCGCGGGGACACGGGAGGGGCGGAGGGAGGGACCGACGTGGGTGGGGGGCAGCGATGGGGGGCGGTTGTGGGGGCGGTTGTGGGGGCGGGGACCCTCCGGGCCGCAGAGCTGCGCGGGGTCCCCAAACGCGGCACAAACCCCCCAACCCCCAGATCGCGCGTGACGGAGCCGACAGCGTCGCCATGGCAACGCACCCACAGTGCGACAACCACGCGTGGGCAGCCCCCCCTCCCCCCCCCCCCATCCTGTCCCTCTCTGCCCCCCATTCCCGGGGCTGGCACTGCGCGTGTGTGTGTGTGTGCGCCCCCCCCCCCCCATCCCAGTCCATCCCAGTTGCCCCCAGTTGCCCCCATACAGGAACTGCTGCCCCCATTGCGGGGTGGGGGGGGTCTCCATGTGCCACGCTGTGGGATGATCACGTGGGACCCCCCCGAGCCCCTGTGCCCCCCCACGATCAACAGCGGACCCCCCCAGTCCATCCCAGTCCATCCCAGTCCATCCCAGTGTCCCCATACAGGAGCTGCTGTCCCCATCGTGGGGGTGGGATGGTGGGGACTGCGGGACCCCCCCGGGCTGTCAGCGCCCCCCGCCGTCCCCGTGGCTGTGGGGGTCCCGATGGGGGGGGGCGGATTTGGGGGTCCCATTTTCCCCCCCCATCATTTCTGGTTCCGGCCGTGCGGGCGCGTAGCAACGCGGCATCCCCGCATCCCGTCGCCATGGCAACCGCGGGAGATGCCGGCGCACGTCGGGATGGGGGGGGGGGGAAGTGCGGGAGGGGGGGCAGGAGGGGGGGGGGGGGGGGGGAAGAGCAGCCGGAGGTGAGGAAACGGAGCGTCAGAAACCGCAGCGCTGCGACGGCAGCACCGGAAACGGCTGCGGAGACAGAGCGGGGCCGACTGACCCCAACAGCAAAACCCCATAACAGCAAAAAGCCCCTATAAAACAGCCCCGTATAACAGCCCCCTATAGCAGCAAAGCCCTATAGCAGCAAAGCCCTATAACAGCAAAGCCCTATAGCAGCAAAGCCCCATAATAGCTCCCTATAACAAACAGCCCCCTATAACAGCCCCCACCACCACCCCATCCCCCTCCATGGAGCCTCATGGCCTCCCACCCCCCCAAAAACCCCATTGATTCCCCCCCCCCCCCATAGGATCCCCCCAGTGGGACCCCCCCAGCGTGTCCCCCCCCGGCTGTGCGGCCTGTGCCTGGATCCCGGAGCTGTCCGTCCATCCGTCCGTCCATCCATCCGTCGGTCCATCCCTCCCCCCCTCCCGCCCCCGGTCCCGGTTCCGGTCCGGCCGCACCTTGCAGCGCCCTGACGGCGGTTCCGATGCAGCCCCGGAGCCGCGGATCCGGCACCGCGTCCCCGAGCCGCAGCAGCGCGTTGATGCAGCGCTTGGCCTCCTCGTGCCGCCGCACCTCGGCGCGGATGGCGGCCAGAGCGTGGCCGTGGGGCGGCCCCATCGCTACTCGCTCCGCCGCCCCATCGCGCCCTGGGTCCCGCCGGCTCCTCCAGGCCCGGCGCTGCGCCCCGACGCGTTTCCTGCCCGGCGTCGGTGAGGCCGAACCCGTGGGGCCGGGCGGGGTGCGTGGGGTGAGCGGCTGCCGTGGGGCCGGGCGGGACCTGCGGGGCTGGGCGGAACTTATGGGGCCCGGCGGAACCTGTGGGGCCTGCTGGGATCTGTGGGGCGCAGCGTGAGTTACGGGGCCGGGCGCCTCCCGTGGGGCCTGGCAGGACCCGTGGGGCAGAGTGGAATTTATATGGGCTTGGATGATCTGTGGGGCTGGATGTAACACATGGGGCCTGGCAGGACCTGTGGGGCCCAGTGCCACCTGTAGGGCCCAGTGTGACCTATGGGGCCCAGTGTGACCTATGGGGCCCAGTGCAACCTTTGGGGTGAGCACCCACCATGGCGTGGTGTGGGGCACAACTATTTGGGGATGTGGGGTCTGTGGGGATGTGTGAGCCGCCCCATGGACACGCTAAGGACACGTGTGTGTAAGGAGGACACGCTAAGGACACGCATGTACAGTCAGACACAGCACTGGAGTTTATTGGGGCAGCGATGATCGGGGTTATGGGGCTGGGGGGGGTCTGTGGGTCAGGGGGTTTATAGGGTTTGGGGAGCTGTGGGGTGGGGGGGGGGTCCGAGGGGTTTGCGGGGTCAATGGAGCTCAGGGGGGGTTGGGGGGTCAGTGTGACATGGGGGGGACAGGAGGGATGGGGGGGTCAGTGGGATCTGTGGGGGGGTGGTTCTATGGGGCAGTAGCTCTATGGGGCAGTGTTTCTATGGGGCAGTAGCTCTATGGGGCAGTGGATCTATGGGGCTCCGTGGGTCTCAGGGGCTGATGGGATACGCGGAGGCCACGAAGCGCTCCTGGTCCCCGTCCCAGCTGTAGGTCTGCACCGCCACCGGCTGGCCGCCCAGAGTCACATTGCATCTGAGGGGGGGGGCAGCGTCAGTGTGGGGCACAATGGGGCACAATGGGGCACCCCACCGCCCCCCCAGCATCCCCCCCCCCCCCACTCACACTCTGTCTGGCCGCGCGGTGAAGCAGAGGCTGTAAAGCGCCACGTCCATCGCGGGGCTGGAGCCCAGCAGGGTGGAACCCAGCGCCTTCAGGTGGCCGTCAATGCGGAACTGCAGCCCCAGCACCGCAGGGAGGGAGGGCTGCAATGGGGGGTGAGTAGAGGGGGGTACGGGGGGTCATGGGGCACAATGACACAACAATAGAGCACAACAATAGAGCACAACAATAGAGCACAACAATAGAGCACAACACGGCACTGGTGCCCATCTCACCCCGCTCTGGTAGCTGTAGCTCAGGTAATTGAGGCGCCCGCTCCGCTCCAACTGCAGCAGCTGCAGCCACGAGTGGCAGCCCGACACACGGCCCTTCTTCAGCTCCCCTGCGGGGACACGGCAGCACACGCGTGTTATTACATGTTACTGTATGTTATTGTATGTTATTGTGTGTTATTGTGTGTTGCTGTGGGTCAGTGCACATCACTGTGTGGCACCGTGTGGCACCTCCTGTCACCAATTCCCCCCATCTGCTCCCAGACATCCCTGTGTCCCCCCATGTCCCCCCCCCCCCATCCCCACATGTCCCCACGTGACCCCACACTGTGACCCCATGTGACCCCATAGGCCTCCATAGGCCCCCACGTGACCTCATGTGACCCCATGTGACTCTGTGTGCTCCCGTGTGCCCCATTCAGCCCCGTGTGACCCCATCTGACCCCAGATGTCCCCCCATACCCCCATACCCCCCATATATCCCCCCTATATCCCCCTATTTCCCCCCCTACCCACAAAGACGTGCTCAAATCCAGACGAGTCCAACGCGGCGCCTCCTGAGCGCGAATAGCGGCCGAACCACATCTGGTGCAGAGCGGAGCGCAGCGCAGAGCGGGACGGCCACAGCCCTGCGGGGGGAGACCCATAGATCAGACCCACATCACCCCATAGACCAGACCCACATCACCCCATAGATCAGACCCACATCACCCCATAGATCAGACCCACAGTATCACCCCATAGATCAGATCCACATAACCCCATAGATCAGACCCACATCACCCCATTGATCAGACTCACATCACCCCATAGATCAGACCCACATCACCCCATAGATCAGACCCACATCACCCCATAGATCAGACCCACATCACCCCATAGATCAGACCCACATCAGATCACCCCATAGATCAGACCCCCAGCATCACCCCATAGACCAGACCCACATCACTCCATAGACCAGACCCACCGCATCACCCCATAGATCAGACCCACATCACCCCATAGACCAGACCCACATCACTCCATAGACCAGACCCACCGCATCACCCCATAGATCAGACCCACATCACCCCATAGATCAGACCCACATCACCCCATAGATCAGATCCACAGCATCACCCCATAGATCAGATCCACATCACCCCATAGATCAGACTCACATCACCCCATAGATCAGACCCACATCACCCCATAGACCAGACCCACCGCATCACCCCATAGACCAGACCCACATCACCCCATAGATCAGACCCAATCTCTCCCTCCCCCGCCCCTCCGGCAGTTACCGCTGTCCATCAGCGCGGTGCTGAACTCGCCCATCACGGCGTCGATGAATCTCCGCTGCTCGTCCCGCTCCTGCTCGGTCTCCAGCTCGTCCCGCCCTGTCGCCATCTCGTAATTGTCCAGCAGGGGGAGCAGCTCCGAGTGCGGGGAGCGCCGCAGCAGCGCCTCGGACACGTGATCGAACAGCCTGGGGGCGGGGCGAGAAAAGGGGGCGGGGCGAGAAAAGGGGGCGGGGGCGTAAAAGAGGCGTGGCGATAGGGCGGGGGGATAAAAGGGGGTGTGGCATAGAAGGGGGCGGGGCGTGAAGGGGGCGGGGCGTAAAAGAGGCGTGGCGATTGGGCGAGGTGAGAAAAAGGGGTGTGGCATAGAAGGGGGCGTGGTGCGAAAAGGGGGCGGGGCGTAACAGGGCGTGTCGCCGTTTGTGGGCGGAGCTCACGGCAGCGGCGCGAAGTCGTTCCCGTCGCCGTTTCCGGTCTGGACGCGGTGCTGCAGTCGGACCCGCAGTTCTCCGGGCGCCGCGCGGTTCCGGTCGGCGGCGTAAAGCCGCTCGGCGATGCTCCGCAGCTCCGCGTCCGACAGCGCCGCCGCCGCCGCCAGAAGCGCGGCACAAAACGCCGCCAGGAGAAACATCAGCGCCACCGCCGGGCTGGGCCGGTACTGCGGGGGGTTCCGATGGGAGCCAAAGCGGATCACGGCCCGGCCCTGCGGCAGATCTGACCCTATAGCAGCCCTGGCCCTATAGCAAACCTGGCCCTGTAGCAGCCCTGGCCCCATGGCCACCCCACTGACCTTATCTCTGCCATAGAGCAGCCCCGGCCCTTTAGCTGCCCCACAGCCCCCACCCCGGTCCTATAGCTGCCCCGCTGCTCTTATCTCTGCCCTACAGCCATCCCGGCCCTATAGCTGCCCCATTGATCCCAGCCCTATTGTGGCCCCACTGACCTAATCTGTGTCCTATAGCAGACCCGGCCTTACAGCGCTGCTTGGCCCTATAACAGCACACTGCTCCCCCACATTTATCCCTGCCCCATATCAGCCCCCCAAGGCCGCTGTCTCTATGGGGGGGGAGGAGCTTCTTTTGGGGCCTTTGGGGGCAGCAGCGCAGCGCCCCGAAAAACTGGGAGCCCCATTGGGGCGGGGGGGCAGCAGAAGGAGCGGGGGGGTCCCTGCTGCCCCCCGGTGGGG
Source organism: Excalfactoria chinensis (assembly GCF_039878825.1). Classification (NCBI taxonomy): domain Eukaryota; kingdom Metazoa; phylum Chordata; class Aves; order Galliformes; family Phasianidae; genus Excalfactoria; species Excalfactoria chinensis. The sequence goes on from NC_092852.1 coordinate 452,554, forward strand.
TCCTACGGAGGGGAAACGGCCCGACCCCCCCCCCAAAACGCCCCCCCGCCCCCCCCCGTTATCTATGGGGCGCTGACGTGGCCGGGAGCAGCTGCGGCCCCACATGGCCTTCCCATGGGGGGGGTTGGAAGGCGGAGCCCAAAGAGCCCCTTGTTGGGGGGGGGGCAAAGGGGGCTTTGGGGGGCCGGGGGGAGCTGGGGGTCGTGGGGGGGCACAGGGGGCGGTGTGGGGCTGTCGGGGTTGTGGGGGGGGATACGGGGCTATGGGGGGCTGGGAGCAGCGGGAGGGATGGGGGGAAATGGGGCACACGGGGGGGGTTGAAGAACGGGGGGGTTGGAGGCAGCGATGGGGCCGGGGGGGTCCGTGCGGCGCCGGGGGGTTGTGGGCGGGGCGATGAGCGCGGCGAGAGGCGAAGCCACGCCCCTGCCTGGAAGCCACGCCCACATCCGGGCATCCCGCAGCCTCTTTGCGGACTCGGCTCTCCCTCTGCGCATGCGCCGCTCTCCCCCGCCGGCTCTTCCGGCCCGCCCTGCCTTCTGCGCACGCGACGCGACGATCACGTGACGCCGGGGTGGCGGGGTTTCCGTTGGCGCACGCGCAGTAGCGGCTGGGCGATTTAAAGGGGCCGCAGCGGAGGGGCGCGGCCCGGTGGGGGGGGGCGGGGGGGGCCACGATGGTGTGCGGAGGGTTCGCGTGTTCACGGAACGCGCTCTGCGCCATCAACGTCGTCTACGTGGTGAGCTGGGGGGGCGGTGGGGGGGGGGCGATTCCCTCCTTGTCCTCCCCGTATCCCCCCCCCTAACCCCGGTTCTCCCTCCGCTCGTTGTCGCCCCCCCCCGTCGTGTCCCCGGTTCTCGTGTCCCCTAACCCCCCCCCCCCCCTCCCCCATCTCCTTTGGGACCCCCCGGCCCCTTTTAGCCCCACGCTCCCCATATGTTCCCCTATTGCCCCCCTATTGCCCCCCCCTCCCCTATATCCCCATCTTTGGGACCCCCCCGCCCCCTTTTAGCCCCTCGCTCCCCATATTCCCACCCATGGGTTCCCCCCTCCCCCATCTCCCCACCTTTGGGTGCTCCCCCCCGGCCCCCTTTAGCCCCTCTCTTCCCCTATTCTCACCTATTGCCCCCCCGTCCCCATCCCCCCCCTTTGTGACCTCCCCCCGTTGCTGCCCCACCGCCCCCTTTGTCCCCCCAGCTGGTGGGGCTGCTGCTGCTGGCGGTGGCCGCGTGGGGTCGCGCGGTGGGCGTGGTGTCGTGGGTCCCCCTGGTCGGGGGCGTTTTGGCCGTGGGCGTTTTGCTGCTGCTGATCGCCGCCGTGGGGCTGCTGGGAGCCGCGCATCACCACCAGGTGCTGCTGTTCTTTGTATCCCGAGGGGTAAAGGGGGGGGCAGGAAAAGGGGGGGGGGGGGCTCTGAGGGTCCCTATGGGGCGCTGCGGGTCTCTGTAGGTCCCGATGGGGCGGCTGGGGACAGCGGGGTTGGGGTCGCATTAAGGGGGGATATGGGGACAACAACGGGGGGGGGTTCAGGACTGGGGGAGCGTGAGGTGGGGTTAGATTTAGGGTTAGGGTTGGGGTTGGGATCAGGGTCAGGGTTAGGTTAGGGTTAGGGTTAGGGTCAGGGTTAGATTAAAGGTTAGGGTCAGGGTTAGGGTTAGTGTCAGGGTTAGGTTAAGGTTAGGGTTACGCTAGTTTTAGGGTTGGGGTTGGGGTTAGATTAAAGGTTAGGGTCAGGGTTAGGGTTAGATTAAAGGTTAGGGTCAGGGTTAGATTAAAGGTTAGGGTCAGGGTTAGGGTTAGTGTCAGGGTTAGGTTAAGGTTAAGGTTAGGGTTACGTTAGTTTTAGGGTTGGGGTTGGGGTTAGATTAAAGGTTAGGGTCAGGGTTAGGGTTAGGTTAGTTTTAGGGTTAGATTAAAGGTCAGGGTTGGGGTCAATGTGTGTCGCTGCTCCCTTAACACACTCTCAGTACATGGTGGTTCTCGGGCTGCTCTTCCTGGTGCAGTTCAGTGTCTCCTGCTCCTGCCTGGCCTTGGACCGCGGGCGGCAGGTGGGGGGGGGTCCTTGGGGGGGTCAGCAAGGGGGGGGGACTTGGGGGGGGTCTTTGTTGGGGGTACATCTGAAGGGTGGGGGAATGGGGGGTGAATATGGGGAGGAGATGGGGGGAGATGGGGATATCCGGGGGGAGACATTGAGGGGGTGGGCTTCCACGGGGGGGAGATCGGGGGGGGGGGATGGGGTATTTGGGGGGGACATTAGGGGGGGACACTGTGTGTATACGGGGGGTGTTGGTGCCATGGAGGACTCCGTGTTGTGGGGTCACATGGGGTTGTGGGTCCAGCCGTCCCGCTGCCTGCTGTCCCCATTGCCCCCCATTATCCCCCCCCAGGAGCAGCTGTTCGGAGCCACGTGGCCGCTGCTCAGTAACGCCACCCGCTGGGGGTTGGAGCAGCGCCTGGATTGTTGTGGGACACAGAACAGCACCCAGAGCCCCCCGAGCGGCCAGGGAGCACAACACAGCGACTGCCCTGCGGTGAGGGATCCAAACGGCACTAAGCAGCCAAAAACACCCAAAAATACCTAAAAATACCCCTGAAATGCCCCAAAAACACCCCAAAATGCCCCCAAACGCCCCCCAAAACACCCCAAAAAACACCCAAAACACCCCAACCTCCCCACCCCCTGCGCCCTCACAGCCTCCCCATAGTCCTCACCCCGATGCCCCCCAACACACCCAGCCCCCCCCCCCCCCCAATTTGAGCCCCCCCACCTGACCTGACCCCCCTCCCCTCCCCAGCGCTGCCGGCAGGGGGCGCTGCGCTGCCGCAGCTGCACGGAGGCGGTTCTGCAGCACTCGGACGAAGCCCTGAAGCTGCTGGGGGGGGGTCGGGCTGTTCTTCAGCTTCACCGAGGTGGGGGGGGGCACCGGGGGGTGGAGGGGGAAAATGGGGAGGGGGCGGCCAGGGAGGGGATGATGGGGATGGGGGGGAGGGGAGGATGATGGGGGGCAATAGGGAAGGGAGGGGGGGGATGGGGGGGAGCAATTGGGACAGCAGGGACTGGGGAGGGGGCATTGGGGGGGTAAAGAGGGGGCAGTGGTGGGAGGGATGGGGGTAATGGAGGGGATGGGGGGGGGCACAAAAGGGGGGGTGGGGGAACACAAAGGGGGGGAGTGTCTGTTTGTTGCCGGGGGGTTTCCTCCCCCTGACGCCCCCCCCGCAGGTGCTGGGCGTGTGGCTGGCCATGCGGTACCGCAACCAGAAGGACCCCCGCGCCAATCCCAGCGCCTTCCTCTAGGGGGCGCTGCGGCACCGCCGGGAAGCCGCTATGGCGGCCGCGCCGTGTCCCCCCCCCCGTGTCACCCCCCCCATCCCAATGTCACCCCCCCCCATCCCAATGTCACCCCCCCAGCACCCCCATATTGCCCCCCATGTCACCCAGTGTCACCCCCCCCATCCCTGTGTGCCCCCCCCCCCCATCCCTGTGTGCCCCCCCCCCCATGCCCCCTCCGGCCCCCCCATCCCTGTCACTCCCCCCACACTCACCGGGGGGGCCGCATCCCCCCCCACCCCCCGATATTTATCCGGGGGGTCTCGCTGCCCCCCAGCTGTTCCCTCTCGTTCCCCCCCCCCGGCAATAAAGGCCGCTCGGACCCCTCAGTGCTCCTTTATTTGGGGGGGGGGGGAACCACAGAGAGGAGAGACCGGAAGGGCCGAAGGGGGCTGCGGCGCTGTCCGTGGTGCTGAAAGCTCGCGGAGCCGGCACCGCAATCGGGGCTGGAGGGGACAGCGCGGGGGACGGGGGGCGTAGAGGGGGGATATGGGGGTTATATGGGGCTGGGGGGGACATATAGGGGGGTGTGGGGCCACGGGGCTCCCATAGGGCCGCACCGCACTGACAGCCCTGCCTCCGTCCGCCTCTTTATTCCCCATTACCCTTATTGCACAGATGCCCCATAACGGCCCCATAACAACTACACAATGTGCCCCCCCCATAAGCCGCCCCCCAACGTTCCCCCCCAACAGCAGTAACTCAATGGACGCAGCCCGGCCCCGCGGTGCTCCGCTGTGGGTGGTGGAGCCCCATGGCGGGCTGTGGGGTCGCGGTGCCCAGCGCTGCACGTTGGGGGTCGCTCCGTCCCGCTGTGGGTCGCGGTTCGGCGGCGCTCAGCGCGGCAGCAGCTGCAGAGACACGCGGCCCGACGGCTCCAGCAGCGTCCCCGTCATCGGCCGGACCGGAACCGAACCCGGAGCCGGGCGGACATCAAAGCGCTGCAGGATCTGCGGGGGGGGGACGGAAATGAGGGGACGTTGTGTGTGTGTGGGGGGGGACACAGGGGGCGGGGATATGGGGACAATGGGGTGGGGGGGGGGGGGGGCTGAGAGATATGGGAACGTGGGGAGGGGGGACATGGGGGAGATGGAGATGGACGGGATGGGGGGGACAGTGGGATGTGGGAAGTGAGGGGACATGGGGATGGAGGGAGGGGGGACATGGGGACAGCGGGATGGAGGGGACATGGGGAGGGGGGCATTGGGGCTATATTGGGGCCATTTTGGGGCCATTGGGGCCGTTTTGGGGCGATATTGGGGCCGTTTCGGGGCCGTGCCGACCTGCGCCAGCGCCAGCTGGATCTGCAGCTCCGCCAGGCGGCGTCCCACGCAGCTGCGCTTCCCGACCCCGAAGGGCAGCGATGCGAACGGGTGCGGGGGGGGCGGCGGGGGCTCCGTGTGCGCGGGGGGGGCGGCGGGGTCCGCGGGGGGGGCGGGGCGGAGCCGCAACCAGCGCTCGGGGCGGAACGAGTCGGGGGAGGGGAAGGAGCGGCCGTCGCGGGACGTGGAGTAATGACACAACGTGATCAGCGTCTGCCGGGGCACCACGAATCCCCCCACCACGATGTCCCTGTTTGGCACCACTCGTGCGTTGCCGGGTATGACGGGGTACAGCCTGGGGGGGGGCAGCACCGTCAGCGCCATTCAAAGCCAGCGCAGGCCCCCCCCCAGCCATCATTGATCCCCACAACTTTCCCACCCCAAAAGCAATTCCACCCCCCACCCCCATCCCAAACTCATCCCCCCCCCCACGTCAGCCCCCCCCCACCCCAACCCCCCCCCACCTGAGGGTCTCCTTCAGCACAGCTCTGCTCAGAGCCCCCCCCGGCGCGGAGCTCAGCTCGGTGCGCAGGGCGTCCTGCACCCACGGGTGCCGCGCCAGCTCATACAGACACCAGGACAGGGCGCACGAGGTCTGTGGGATGGGGGGGGACACAATGCAGCCCACTGCCACCCCCACCCCATCACACCCCCCCACCCCACTGCGCCCACCCCAGCACAACGGTGGCCACCTGAACGCCCTGAGAGCCACCCTGACCCCGTTACCTCCATCCTGACCCCATTGTGGCCAACCCAACCCCACGGATGCCACCCTGACCCCGTTACCTCCACCCCAACACCATGGAGGCCAACCCAACCCCGTTGTGGCCGCCCTGACCCCATTACCTCCACCCCTACCCCATGGAAGCCAATCCAACCCCACGGTGACCTCATGGTGGCTGCCTCGACCCCATAACCTCCACCCCAACCCCATTGTGGTCAACCCAACACCATGGAGACCAACCCAACCCTACAGTGACCCCACAGTGGCCACCCCGACCCCATGACCCCCACCCCAACCCCACGGGGACCCCCTTGTTCCCCCCCTCACCGTCTCCACGCCGGCTTGCAGCAGTTCGGTGACGCAGCCGTGGACGTCCCTCGCGGTGACGCCGAGACGCAGCAGCTGCTCCGTGATGCAGCCTGGAGCCCCCCCAGCCCTGCGACCCTCCAGCTGCGCCTGCGCTGGGGACACAAAGGGACCCACCGGGCCTCCGTGTCCCAAAGAGTTCCCAAAGGGGCCTCAAGGGGTCCCTGTGTGTCCCCAAAGGGTCTCTGTCCCAAAAGGGTCCCCAAAGGGTCCCCAAAGAGGCTCCATGTCCCAAAGGGTCTTCAGAGGGTCCCTGTGTGTCCCCAAAGGGGAACCTCCATCCCTAAGGCTCCCCTCTGCCCCCATGCTGTCTCCCCACCACCCACTCTCTCCCCGCTGCCCCCCATCCCGTTGTCCCCCCCATCCCCTCACCGAATGCAAACATGTCATCCCAGGCGTCGCAGAAGCTCCTCCACGGGCCGGGGCAGAGGCGGCGCAGGGTGGGGGGCATCGCCAGGGCCAGCAGGGTCCCCCCCGACACCGCCCGAGTGCTGCGCAGGAACCGCTGTGTGCGGACCGGAACCTCCGGCTGCAGGCAGCCCAAACGGCAGCCAAACAGAACCGCTGCTATGCCTGCAATGGGGAACAGGGGATAGGGGGGGATGGAAGAGATACTGGGGGGTATGGGGGGGATATGGGGTGATATGGGGTGATATGGGGGGTATGGAAGAGATACTTGGGGGTATGGGGGGGGATATGGGGGAGATATGGGGGGTATGGAAGAGATACTTGGGGGTATGGGGGAAATATGGGGGGATATGGGGAATATGGTGGGGGTATGGGGGGGATTTGGGGGGATATGGAGGGTGTGTGTATGGGATCTTGGGGGGTATGGGGGAGATATGGAGGGTTATGGGGGGTAGGGGGGGATTTGGGAGGGATATAGGGGGGATATAGGGAGGACATGGTGGGGATGAGGGGATATGGTGGGGGACAAATGGGGTACGTGGGGACATTGTAGGGTACTGGGATGTGAGGACACAGTGATGGGGTGGGGGCAGTGGTTACGGTTAGGGTCAGTGGGGTTATAGAGCTATAGGGCTATAGGCTCAGCGGGGCTATAGAGCTATAGGGCTATAGGGACAACGGGGCTGTGGGGCGGCGCACCCTCGAGGCCGAACGCGCAGAGCTCCGCTCCGAGGTCGGGCACGACGCGCTGCGGGTGCCGGTCCCGGAGCCGCTGCAGCCGCCGCCCGAAATCCTCCGCCACGGCGCTCAGGGCCGCGACGAACGAATCCGCCGCGCGGGGCCGCAGCAGCAGCCGGGACAACAGCGAGCGCTGCCGCTGCCACTCCGAGCCCTCCCTGCGGGACGGGGGGGAAATGGGTCACGGGGGGAACAGCGCCCCAATACGGGTCAGAGCCGGGGGGGGAGCGGGGGGGGCTGGGAACGGGGCTGAGCGTGGAGCTGCGGGGCTGGGAGGGGATCGGGGGGGTCCGCACGTGGGGCGGGGGGGGTCCAGATGTGGGGCAGCCGGGGCCACGCGTGGGGCGCAGCCGTTCCGGGAAGGGGTGAGCGTGTGACTCAGGGCTGATTCAGCGCCCCCCGCCCCCCCCGGGGCTGTGAGTAACCCCCGGGAGCGCCGCGCGTGGGAAGGGGGGGGGGGGGGGGAACACGGGAACGGCTCCGAAGCGCCACGCGGTGCCCCCCCCCCCCCCCCACAGACACCGTGTGCAGCCCCCATCTCACACCCCACCGCATCCCCCAAACCCCCCCCGATATCCCCCCCTCCCCAATACCCCCCCGACCCGCTCCCCCCCCCACTCACGCTGTCAGCAGCCCCCTGCTGTGTCCCCGCAGCGCTCGATGCTCCTTCCACGGGGACAGATGGGAGCGCACCGGGAGCGGCCCCTCCTGCCGCAGCACCTCCTCGATCAGCGCCGCCTCGGCCACGTAAACCGACACCACCGGACCGAACGGAACCCGCCACACCGGCCCGTACCGCGCCCGGCCCTCCACCTGCACCCAACGGCACCCAATGGAACTCAATGGCAGCCAATGGCACCCAGTGGCATCCAACGGCATCCAGTGGCACCTGGCAGCACCCAATGGAACCCAATGGCACCCAGCAGCACCCAATGGAACCCAATGGCACCCAGCAGCACCCAGTGTCACCTGGTGTCACCCAACGGCCCCCACCATGGTGGGCCACAGGGCCCCACGTGGTGCCGGAGGTCACGGTGTCCCCCCTTCAGACCCCAGAGCGGCACCACCAGGCTCCCCATGTGCCCCCAGTGATGCCGTACCCCCCCTTTCCCCCCCATACTCCCCCCACCTCCTATAGCCCCCCATAGACCCCCCAGTCCTACATTTCCCTTCCCGGGCCCCCCCACTCCTGAACGGGACCATCGGGGACCCCTCGTTCCCCCCCACGAGTGACCGGCTCACCCCCCCCATCCCCCCCCAAACAGATCAGTGTTGTTGATCCCCCCCCCCCCCCAATTACCTGCAGTTCGTGCAGCCGCCGCAGCCCCCCCCGGCACAGCAGCTCGTAGAGGAACGTGGCGGGGTGGGGGCCCGGCATCTCCGCCATGGGGCGGGGGGCGCCGGGGGGGGCGGCGGCGGGGGGGGGGCGGGGGAGGCAAAGGGCAAAGCGGGGGGGCAGCCGCATAGTGGGGATGGGGGAGCTGAGGACACAGCAATGGGGGGGGGGCACCGCTCGGCTCTGCGCGCTGACATCGCCGCGGGGGGTTTTTATAGCAGCGGCCGCACGTGGAGCGCTGTGGCTCCGCCCCCCCGTGGGTGGAAACCGCCCCGGGGTGCGGACACGGGTGGGAGCCGCGTGGGCACGGCGGGGGGGGGGGGGGGGGGGCACACTTAGGGGGTGGGCAGCCCAATGTGAACCTGCAGGAACAAACACCCCCATGGAGAAGCCCCCCCCACACACACACACACTCACCACCCTTGAGCCCCATTCATTCCCACGGCTGTTGCAGGGGGGGGGTGCTGGGAAGGGCTGCCCCCCCCGACCCCGAATTCTCGGGAATCTCCGCCTTGCGACACAGGAAACACCGCTGGAAATCACCCGGGGGGGGGGAGGGGGGCGGGGGGGGGGGCACACGTGGCCTCAGAGCACCCGGATGGGGGAAATGGGGGGCACAGAAAGAGGGGGGGGGGGGGGAGCAGAGAAGTGTAGCCACATTGTACCAGGATAAGGGGGGGGAGGAGTTCAAGTGGCCCCATTACATTGGGGGGGGAGCACTTCAGTGGCCCTTCTGTGCCTGGGAGGGAGGGGGACAAAGGGGAAACTGAGGCACAGAGGGAGCTCTGGGGGGGGGGGGAGGGGTCAGCATCAAACCAACCCCCACTTGGAGACCCCAAAATGTGTGGGGTGGAGGGGAGGCGGAGGATGGGGCAGAGGCAGGGTCAGCCAGCACAGCTTTATTGACAGAATGGGGGGGGTCCAACGTGGGACCTGGTGGTGACGGGGGGGGGAGGTGACGGGAAGGACCCCAGGGTGACCTCATGGTGACCCCAAAGGGACAGGAGGGACCCCGGGGTGCCGGCAGGGTCCCATGGTGGCAGCACCGACCCCACAGGGAGCAGAGTCCTTCAGTGCTGGGGGGGGTCAGCGCCGTCCCCAAGCATCCAGAGGGACCCCGGGCTGACGGCGCTGACCCCACAGGGCAGGAAGGTCCCCCCGGTTGCAGGAGGGTCCCCCGGTTCCCCCTCAGCCGTCGTCACGCGGCTCCGGTTCGGCCACGCGGCGGAAAACAGCCGGGAATGCGGCTCCCCCGCTGCGCTGCACCTTGCGGCCCTCCTCCGTGCTGCTGGCCAGCAGCGGCAGCACCGGGTCTGCGGCCTGGGGGGCACCGGGGGGGCATTAGGGGGTGGGGGGGCACAGGGCTGGTTTTAGGGGGGGGGGGGTCAGCACTGAGATGGGGGGTTATTTGGGGGGGGCCAGAGCTCACCAACTCATCTGGCGGCACCTCCTGGAACAGTGGGTGAGCCCTGAAGTGCTGCAGCATCCATTGGTGCACCTCCAGCACGTCCGTGATGGTGTAAACCAAACCCTAATGAGGGGGGGGGGCACAGTCAGGGGGGGGAAAGGGAAGGAAAGGGGGATGGGGGGGTGGAAGACATGGGGAAAGGAGGGACACGAGGGGGGGATATGGGGAGGGATAGAGGGATGGGGGGGGGTGTGGGGGTCACATTGGGACATGGAGTGATGTGGGGTGATATGGGGTGATATGAGGTGCTGTGTGCTGTGATATGGGTGCTGTGTGCTGTGTGCTCACCCCGGGCCGCAGCACGTAGCCGTAGTCAGCCAGCAGCGCGGTGCTGACGATGCGCCAGCGGTGCTTGGTGCGCTTGAAGTGCGGGTCCGGGAACAAGAAGAACATCTTACTCAGCTGGGGGGGCAGGAATGGGGGGGGGGTGGTGGTGGGGGGCTGCTGTCAGCGCTGCATTGTGGCTCTAAGGCCCCACAGCTGCCCCATGGGACTCCCAGCACCCCCAGCTGATCCACCTCCCTGCACCCAGCACCCCCCCAAAGCCCCCCAACCCCAAATCCCCCCCCCCCGAAGCCCCGCCCATCGCCCCCCCCCCCCCCACCTGTCCCTTCCGGAAGAGGTGCGGGAGGTGTTTCATGGCGTTCGCTCTCACACACGCCACGTTCCGGTACCGCCCCGGATGTGCCGCCCGCAGCGCCCGGATCCGCTCCCGTGTGAAATCCCAGACCTTGACGCGCAGCTCCAGCCCCAGCGACAGAGTGCGGGGAAACAGCGGCGACAGCGCCACTATGGGGGGGGGGTTCAGATCAAAACCCCCCCACAGAGCAACGAGGGACCCTGGGATCCCACTGCCCCCATAACAGCACAACATCACCCCATCCCATAACAGCACAACGCCATAAATAACGCCATAACATCATAAATAACGCCATAACATCATAAATAACGCCATAAATAACCCCATAACCTCACCCCACCAATCGACACCCCAAGTCTTTCGCATCGTCCCACTCCCCCCACTGCCCCCCCCCATTCACCTCATTGCTCCCCACTGTCCCCCCCAGCAGCTCTATGCCCCCCATGACCCCGTTCCCCCCCCACTCACCCAGCAGCCCGCCGTACCCGCAGCCCACATCAGCGATCTCCACCTCCGGGCCCGGTTCGGTTTTTTCCCCGCTTTCCGTCTCGTCGTTCCGGGCCGGAAAGAAATCGGGGTAGAGCGCGGCCCAGTCCATGTCCTGCGGCCTGGGGGGGCTGCGGGCACACGGACACGGCGCCGTTAGTCGACACCGGAGCGGGCCGGACCTGCCGGTTCCCGTTTCCCGGCCGCACTCACTGCCACAGCGCGCGGTCGGCGAGCGGGTTGGAGTGAGCGCGCTGCCGGTAGAACCGCTTCTGCGGCGGCGCCGCCATCGCCGCCTCCTCGTCCTCCGCCATGGCGCTCCACGTGGGCGCCTCTCGATGACGTCAGCGCGCGGCGCGGGTCGGAGGCGTCACTTCCGCCGGCGTGCGGCCTTCTTCCGCTTTGGGCACAACGGAGCCCTGAGTCTTTAGTGCCCCCCGGTGCCCCCCCGTGGCCTTTCAATGCCCCCCGCTGCCTCAGTGCCCCCCTCAGTGCCCCCCCGTGCCCTCTCAGTGCCCCTCCATGCCCTCCCAACATCCCCCTTCATCCTCCCCGTTGCCCCCCATTGTCCCCCCCGCAGTCACAGCGCCCCCCTCCCCCCCCCCCCCCATATCCGTTCCGGTCAGCGGATCCCGGCGGGGATTTCATCGCGGTGCTGAAAGCGGAGCTGATTTCTGAGAAGGGCCCGTTGTGCTCATGGAGTCATTGAGCAACGCGGGGCTGCCCCTCCCGGCCGCCCTTCCCGTCTGTCTGTCCGTCCCCCCCTCCCCCCCCCCCGTGTGACTCCCCCCCCCCCCGCTCCTTCCCGTCCGTCTCATCTCTTTCCCAACCCGCTCCGTTCGCAGCTCTCTGCCCTTCCTGCCCCTCACACCGTCCAGCTGCTCCTCCGGCCTCCTGGATCCTTCCCACCCTCCTGCCTCCCCCGTCCCTCCATCCCATCTCTCCGTCCTTCTCCTCCATCTTTCCCATCTCAGCTCTCATGAAGCTGCTGTGGGCTGGAGGCCGGTGGGGGGGGTGGTGTGTGTGTGTGTGTGTGTGTGTAGCTGTGTCCCAACGCAGCCTTCCAGGAGCAGCACAGAGCAGAGGGGGGGGCTGGGGGTTATGGGGGCACCCCGAGGTGCAGCCGCTGACCCGGCGCTGGTGACGCAGATGGTCCGGGGGGGTCGGCGGGGTCGGGCCGGGCCGGGTTGCTCATTAGCTCGGGAGCACCGGGGGGGTCCGTTACTGTTTATCCCGATGGGAACAAGCGCGGTGGGTCAGCGCGGCCCCGGCGTGACCGGGGGGGGGGGGAGTCACGTGCCGGGACAGTGGGGATAGGGAGACAAAAGGGGATAAAGGGGATAAAGGGGACAATAAGGGACAAAAGGGGACGTGGGGAGGACCGAGCTGGGGGGACGGACGGGACGGGACAACGGGGGGGATGGGGGGACAAAGCGGGGAGAGTGAGGATGTGGGGGGGTCAGGGCTGGGCTCGGGGCAGCAATGGACGTCCGGAGCGTGGAGGGGACAGCGGAGGTGGATGGAGCGACACTGAGACCGGACGGAACCGCACGGAGGGGGGGGGGGGGGGACAGCAACGCGTGAGGGGACACGTGACGGGACCCCCGGATGATCCAGCTCCCGCCGGTGCCACGTGACCGGAAGTGTGGTTAGCACCTCCCCTTCCCCGACCGAAGGGTCGCGCTTCCGCCAAGATGGCGGCGCCCACGGAAGCGAGGCGCGGCGAGACCGGCACCGGGGCGGAGGAGGACGAGGCCGCCGAGGATGACGGCTCCGAGGATGAGGATGAGGCCGGTCCCTGCCCGTTGGTCGCCGTGTTCCCCCGCGATCCCGAGCTCTTCTCCGACACCTTCCGGGAGCTCCGCCGGTTCCGGTTCTGCGGCCGCGTCCTCCGCATCGCGCAGCATCACGGACCGCGGCTCGGGATGGCGGCGGCCGTTTGGGACGGGGTGAGAGGAACCGGGGAGCGGGAAGGGGGGGGGATCCGGGACGGGGGCTGACCCCAAATGGCCCCAGATGACCTCAGATGACCCCAAATGACCCCCCCACTGTGCCCCCCCCCCCAGGCTCTGGCTTTGTGCCGTTTCTTCGAAGAGCAGCACATGAATTTCCGCGGCCGCTCCGTCATCGAGCTGGGAGCCGGAACCGGCATCGTGGGCATCTTGGCTGCAACGCTGGGTGAGCACGTGGGGGGGGGGAACGACCCCCAGCGAGGGACCCCAACGCTGAGAGAGGGGCAGCAAAGCAGCAACCGCCTGTGGGGCTGGGAATGGGGGCGGCACGGGGCTGGGTTTGGGGAGGGGAGGGCTCAGCTGCCTTCCCTCCCTTCCCCTCTTCCCCCTTTTCCTTTCCCTCTTCCCTCCTCCCTCCCGTTTCCCCCCCATAGGAGGTGATGTGACCCTCACGGACCTCCCGCTGGCTCTGGAGCAGCTCCGTGACAACGCGGAGCGCAACGCGGCGGCGGTGGCGGCAGCTGGAGGCCGAGTTGTTGTTGAGGCGCTGCCGTGGGGCCGGGAGCTGGGCTGCGTCCCGCGGGGATACGACGTCGTTTTGGGGGCCGACGTGGTTTACGAGCCGCGCTGCTTCCCCGCGCTGCTGGACACGCTGCTGCAGCTCTGCGGGCCGCCAGCCATCGCCTTCCTCAGCTGCGGGATGCGGCCTCAATTGGGCACTGAGACCTTCTTCCAGCAGCTGCTGCCGATGCACTTCTGCGTCCAGCTGCTGCGGCACCACCAGGACACCAACGTGGGGCTGTACCGGCTGACACGGCGCAGCGACGGCTGCAGCCACACACAGGCACCAACGGCTGCGCTCACTGACTGCACGGCCTGCAGGCAGAGACAGGACGCCCTCCTGGCTGATGGGACGCCATGATGGCACCGGGGGCAGCACAGCAGGTACAGCAGCACCGCACCAACACCGGCCCAGCCTGGGCTGCTGGATGGCAGGGTGCAATGGCACAATGGCACCAATGTTACAATGGCACAATGTTACAATGGCCCTGTGGCAGCGGAGCCGATTTTCTCGCCCGTTCTTTTGAATAAAGAGACTTTTGGTGCGTTTTTTGTTAACCCGAATCTCGCGTTTTTCGCTGCGCTTCGAAGCCCTTTTAAGCTCCTTGAAAGGCCCCGCCCACCAGGCTCAAGCCCCGCCCACCAGGCTCAAGCCCCGCCCCTCCGCCCGCCCCCTCGTCCAATCGAAATGACCACGGTCGGCATCCGTAGCGCGTGACGTCATTTGTGCGCGCCGCGCTGTCATAACTGTGCGCCGCTGGCGGCCGTGAGAGAAGCGGGGATGCAGCGCGCGGTGCGGGTGAGCGGAGCGGCGGGAGGGGGGCGGAGCTCGGGGGCATCGTGGGGCATCATGGGGCATAATAGGGCATCGTGGGGCCTAATGGGCTTTAATGGGGCATCATGGGGCATAAAGGGGCATCATGGGGCATAATGGTTCCCTGCTGGGCTCTAATGGGGCCTAATGGGGCCTACGCGGCCTGCTTCGGCCTCACGGACCTTCTTTCCCCCAGGTCGGGTTCCGTCCCGCTCTGCGCTGTTTCCGCGCCGCCCCCCCGGCGCTGTCGGCGGATAAAGAGGCGCTGCTGCAGCTGCGGAAGAGCACCGGGCTGCCGTTCGGAACGTGCCTGGAGGCGCTGCGGGACAGCGGGGGGGACGTGCGGCAGGTGGGGGGCGACGGGGGGCGGGACGGGGGGGGTGCGGGATCCCGGACGGGGGTCAGCCCCCCTCCTTCTATTTCCCTCCCCCCCCATCTATTTCCTTTCTCCCCTCCCCCTCTTGGTGCCCGCAGGCCGAGGCGCTGCTGTTGGTTCGGGCTCGGCAGGCCGGCCGGCAGCGCGCGGAGCGGCTTCGAGAGCGGCGGGCGCAGGAGGGGCTGCTGGGGCTGCTGCAACACGGGAACTGCGGCGTGCTGGTCGAGGTGTGTCCGGGTGGGATGGTTACATGGGGGGGGGGATGGTTACATGGGGGGGGATGGTTACATGGGGGGGATGGTTACTTGGGGGGGGGGATGGTTACATGGGGGGGGGGATGGTTACGTGGGGGGGGATGGTTACGTGGGGGGGGGATGGTTACATGGAGGGGGGATGGTTACATGGGGGGTCCCAGTGCTCCCAGCGTGCTCATATGGAGCCCCTCCTTCCCTCCAGGTGAACTGCGAGACCGACTTCGTGGCGCGGAACGCTGCCTTCCAGCAGTTGGTGCGGGACGCTGCATTGGGTGCCATGAGGAGCTGCCAGAGCGCCACCCCCCCCGCCTCCTGCCTTAAGGTGGGCCGCCTTCAGAGCGTCGCCGGGAGGGCTGCGAGTCAAACCGCTCGGCCCCATCTGTCTGTTCCCCCCCCGCCCCCTTTTTGTCCCCCCAGCGCTTCCTGAGCACCGAGCAGCTCTCACAGCTGCGGATGGAGCCGGGGGGGGCTCAGCTCAGTGAGCGCCTGGAGCTCAGCATCGGTGAGGGAACATATGTGTCTGTGTGTGTGTGCCCCCCCCGTGTCCCCCTGACTCCCTCATTGTCCCCTCCATGTCCCCACCTCACCTTATTCCCCCCCAGGCTCCATGGGTGAGAAGATGTCCCTTCGCCGTGCCGCGTTCCTGGCCGTCCCCCCCGACTGCTTCATCTCCTCCTACACCCACGGACCCCCCCCCGGGGAGCCCCCCCCGTCCCACACGGTGCCGGCTCTGGGCCGCTATGGGGCGCTGGTTGCCTGCAGGGTGACGGAGCCGGGGGTCAGCCCCGATCCGGCCTCCGTGGGCAGGAAGGTGGCACAGCACGTGGTGGGGATGGCGCCCATCAGCGTGGGAGACCCCGGGGACACGACGGAGGGGGGCAGGGGGGAGAGGAAGGAGGGGGAGGAAGAGGAGGAGGAGGAAGAGACGCGGCTGTTGGCGCAGAGCTTCGTGCTGCAGCCTGCATTGACGGTCGCCGAGTTCCTGCGCTCCCACGGGGTGGCAGTGCTGGATTTTGTGCGCTTCCAGTGTGGGGAGGAGGAGCGGGAATGAGGGGGGGGGTGTGGGGCGAGAGGTGACTGCGGGGTGGGAGCTGTGTGGTGTGGATGGGGGGCTGCGTTGTGCCCTGGGCTGAGCTGCGGATCCCTGCGTGGCTGCTCCCCCCCTCCCTCCCAGACCTGCTCCCCCTCAATACAGCCCACCTTCACTCATCACTTTCTGCTCCGTTCTTTAATGCCCCTACAAATCCTGCCCCCTGGTGCTGGTGATTGGCGATGGACTTAATGAGAGTCTTAATGAACACAGCGCTGTAATTAGAGACTGAGTGAGGAATGCTGCGGGACCACCCACAGCGCGGCAATGAACGGGGTGAAGGGAACCAAATGGGGGCAGATTAATGGGGAACGGAACGGCTGTGTGCACTGGGGACATGGTGGGGACACAGTGGGGAGCCATGAGGGACAGTGTGAGGGTGTTGGGGACACGGGGGGGTCACAAAGGGGTCATAAAGGGGGTCACAAGGGGGACAGGCCATCCCAGCGCCATCCCTGAGTGATTCTGGTCCCATTTGGGTCCCATTTTGGTGCTACTTTTGTGCCACACTGTTGTGGTGCCATCCCGGTTCCATCCCGGTTCCATCCTGGTTCCAGCACCATCCTTGTGTTGTTCTGGTCACATTTTGGTTCCACCCCCATGTTATCCGGCCCCATTTTGCTGCCATCCCTGTGTTATCTTGGCGCCACGTTGGACCCATTTTGGTCCCCTTTTGCTTCCTCCTCATTTCCATCCCATTTCCACCCCAATATCGTTGTGGTTCCATCCGGGCTCCATCCCGGTGTCACTCCGGTCCCGTTGTGTTTCCATCCCGGTTCCATCCGGTTCGGTGTCGGTTCCGTCCCACTCCCATCTCCCCCCCCTCCCTCACCGTGTCACCTCCGTGTCCCCACCGACGTTGCTGAGCAGGACGAGCTCCGGGCGCGCAGTGAAGGCCCAGCAGTGCTGTGGGGCGAAGGGGAGACGGTCAGCACTGCCCCACGGCCGGGGGGCACAGCCCAGCGTCAGTGTGTGAGTGTGAGCGTGTAAGCGTGAGTGTGGCACAGCCAACACGACGGCCGCCCCCCCCCATGGATCCATCCCCCCATGGTGCTGCCCACACCCCCCACGGCGCTGTCACACTCGAGGCAGTGCTGTCACACCGGATGTAATCACACCATCCATCATCACACCCGACGCCGCCACAACACGGCGATGGTGAACCAGCAGCGGCACACAGTGTAGTGCTGCACACCCAGCATAGGACCGTGACACTCGGAGGGGGGCTGGCACACCCAGCACAGCGTTGGCACACACAGCGTAGCATTGGCACAGCCCACGTAGTGTTGTTGTCACACTCAATGTAGTGCTGGCACACCCAGCGTAGCGTTGTCACACCCAACATAGTGTTGCTGCACCCAACGTGGTGCTGTCACACTCAACGTAGTGTTAGTTGTTGTCACACTCAGTGTAGTGTTAGTTGCTGTCACACTCGTGTTTCTTGCTGTCACACTCATTGTGTTTCTTGCTGTCACACTCAGTGTGTTTCTTGCTGTCACACCGGCTGTAGTGTTTGCTGCTGTCACACGCAGGGTCCCGTTGTCACCACGGCCGTCGCAGTTGTCGTCACCCCGCCATGTTGGTGCCACGGCTCAGTGCCACACGGGGTGAGTGTGCAAACAGCGTCACGTTGGTGGCACTCAGTGCCCAGGGAGGGCACACACACACACAGGGACACAGACAGACAGGGATGCGTACACAGGGACACACACACAGGGACTCACACACTCACACTCACACTCACATTCCCTCTCACACGCGTGTGCCGGCGGGCGCTACTTGTCGTGCTGTGCCGGGCTGTGCTGAGGCAGCAGGCTGCGCGTGACGCTTACCGTGGTGCCGCAGGACAGCGCTGAGGCGCCCAGAGCGATCAGACACAGCCAGGTCTGCAACGACAGGGGGGGCAATCAGATCCTTATGGACCCCCCCATGATGGCCACCAACCCCAACCCTAACCCTAACCCTAACCCTAACCCTAACCCTAACCATAACCCTAACCCTAACCATAGCCCTAACCATAACCCTAACCATAACCTTAACCCTAACCCTAGCCCCCCTCCCATGTCAGTTCCTTCCCCCCCATGATAGCTCCTCTCCCACCCACTTGCTTCCCTTCAGGCTGCTTCCATCCCATCCACCCCGTGGCTCTTTGACCCCCCATGCCCCTCGCAGCCCCCCCGTGCTCACCAGGTACGCGACGAAGGCCAGGTAGACGATGCTGAGGATGGCGGCGCCGACGTAGAGCCCCACGTGGTTGAGCGCCATGACGTACGCCACCACGAAGTACATGTTGATGCTGCAGACCAGCAGGATGACCAGCCCGCCCCCGATCTTCCAGAACCTGCCAGCAGTGCCAGCGTTCAGCCTGGGCTCAGCACGGCCCCCTCCCCACCTCACACCCCCAACCCCCCCCCTTGTACTCACAGCCCATTGGCGAAGTCGTTCATGACGCTGGGCAGGCTGGTGAAGGTCAGCACCGGGATGAGGGCGAACGGGAGCTGGGATGGAAGGGGGGGATGAGGAGGGGAGGGGGCTCTGTGTGCCCCCAAGTGTGATACAAGGGGGGGGTTTCACCCCAGTGGGTGGTTGTGACCATGGAGCTCCATCCCCTGCATGGGGAGCTGCCACCCAACAGCCAACCACAGCCGCCCCCCAACACATAATGAAGCAGTGGGGCCGCGGGCTTTGCACCACCTCACTGTGCCCCACCTCACTGTGCCCCACCTGCAGGCTCATCAGCACGTTGAGGAAGTCGTTCATCCCCGTCAGGTGCTCCACGTCCTGGAAGATGGCCACGAAGAGGGTGGGGGTGATGGCGATGGAGCGCGTCAGCAGCACGCGGGCAAAGCGGGACCAGCGCAGGTTGAGGAAGCCCTGCAGGAGGAGGAGGTGATTGAAGGGAAGGGAAGGGAAGGGAAGGGAAGGGAAGGGAAGGGAAGGGAAGGGAAGGGAAGGGAAGGCAGCGGTGCGGACCTCCATGACGAACTGCCCTGAGTACGTCCCGGTCATGGTGGAGCTCTGCCCGGCCGCCAGGATCCCAATGGCCCAAATGTAGAGAGCAGCCGGGCCGAAGTAACAGCCCAGCACTGCGCCCTGCAAGCAACACACAGCTGGGGCACACGGTCTGCCAGGACCCCCATCCAACCCAGCCATCCCATGGCTCTATGACCTGCCAGGACCCCCATCCAACCCAGCCATCCCATGGCTCCATGATCTTTCAGGACCCTCCCATCCCATCCCAACCACCTCGTTGTTCTATGACCTTTAAACACACTTTAATCCCATCAATCCCAGGGCTCTGCAATCTTTTAGCGCCCTCCCAACCCAACCATCCTATTGTTCTGTGATCTTCAAAGACCCTTCCAGCTATCAGGGCTGGGGGCTGTTATCATTGGGGGCTGTTATCATTGGGGGCTGCTATCAGTGGGGGCTGTTATCATTGGGGGCTGCTATCACTGGGGGCTGTTATCAGTGGGGCTGTTATCAGTGGGGGCTGCTATCACTGGGGCTGTTATCAGTGGGGGCTGTTATCACTGGAGGCCATAGTTATCAGCAGTGCAGTGGGAGCCCTCACCCCTTTGTAGATGTCCACCTCCAGCGTGTTGTTGTTGCTCGGGAACAGCCCTGCATGCACGCTGCTGGCGTTGGTGCACACCTCGTGCTGCAATGAGACTCCAAGCTCTGCTGGGGGGCACCGGGACCCCCCCGATGTCCTCCCAGCTCAGCCCGGCGCCCCCCCCCATCCCCCCACAGCCCTCCTGGCCCCCCCAACCCACCACGTCCATGTTGGTTTTCTTATAAAAGGCCTCGGCGAAGACGGAGACGACGAAGACGTTGATGATGAAGGAGACGAAGAGAGCGATGCACGACTCGGCAAAGAAATACTTGTTGGCCTCGCGCACCTCGCGGGGGTTGGAGCGGTTCACCTGGCGGGACTGCAAGGGATGGGGGGGGCAAATAGATGGGGGGGCACAATGAGGGTGTGCAGGGTGGGGGTGCACGGAGCGGTGCTGCCCCCCGTGCACGAGGCGGCTGCTGGGTGCGGCTGCAGCTCTGCATGCACGGCCCCATCCCTGCACGGCTCACCTTGACCAGGGCGGAGTGCAGGTACATGTTGTGGGGCATGATGACGGCGCCCACGATGCCCACGGCCTGTTCCAGCTGGGGGGTGCCGCAGCCAGGGCACTCGGGGACAAACAGCCCCCGCAGCAGCTGCTTCTGGTCCGGCTTCACCGTCACGTACTGCAGGAAGGCAGCAGAGCTAGGATCAGCTCCGTGCCCAGCACTGCGCTGCAGATGCCCCTTTGGGCTGGGGGTCTCTCCATGCAGAAGCACTCAGGGCAATGCTGCAGGGCTTGGGATGGGCTGCGTGGCCACCCAGCAGCCCAGGGCAGCACCAGTACCTCGTATCCAAAGGTCAGTGCCATGATGGTGATCAGGAAACCAAAGAACGCCTCCAGCTTCCGCAAACCTGCACGGACAGCACCGGGCTCACAGTGCAGCTCAATGCAGGACCCCAATACCCACAGCTGGACCCCAATACCCACAGCTGGACCCCAACACCCACAGCTGGACCCCAACACCCACCTCCAGCCCCAGCGTCCACCACAAGGCCGTGGCATCCAACACCCAACCCCAGCGTCCACCTCCAGCCCCCGTACCCACCCCCAGCCCCCATTATCCCCCCCCAGCCCCCACTGACCGTATTTGTCCAGGAAGAGGAAGACGAAGGTGTCAGCGATGGTGATGAGCACGCCGCCCCACAGTGGGATCCTGCGGGTGGGTGCGGGTGTCAGCAGTGCTGCCCCATCCCCGAATCGGCCCCATCTCCCCCCCACCCCCGAGGACCCCCCCCCACTCACTTCCCCACCGACAGCAGGTTGATGGCGATGGCGGAGCCGATGACCTCCTGCATGTCGGAGCCGATGATGGCGAGCTCCACCATCAGCCACAGGATGATCCGCGGCACCTTTTGGGGGGGAGAAAATGCTGCTGAGGGAGGGAGAAGGAAGATGAAGGGGGGGGGGGGCGAGCTGTGCCACGCAGCCCTGAGGGGGGGGGGGAACAAACAGGGTGAGCGCAGCGCCCCCCAGCGCCCACCTTGCGGTACTGCCGGTTGCAGACCTCGGCCAGGTGCAGCCCCGTCACCACGCCGAGCCGCGCCGCCAGGCGCTGCAGCAACAGCCCGATCACGGTGGCCAACAGCAGCACCCAGAGCAGCTGCGGGATGGGTGGGGGGGGATGGATGGGGGGGATGGGTGGGGGGGGATGGACTGAGGGTCACAGAGCAGAACTGCAGGAGCTCCTCGATGCGGCCCACACAGCTCTGCTGCCCCACAGCTGCATCCCGCCCAACCCCAAACCCTCCTGCCCCGACCCCAAACCCTTCCCAGCTTTAAACCCCTCTACCCCAACTCCTCCTGCTCCAACCCCAAACCCTTCTGCCCTGACCCCAAACCCTGACCCTAAATCCTCCCACCCTGCCCCCAACCCCTCCTGCCTCACCCCCAACCCCTCCTGCCACGACCTTCAACCTTTCTGCCCTGACCCCAAACCCTCCCGTCCCAACCCGGACCCTCCTCCCGTGACCAAAGTCCTCCTGCTGCCCCCCCCCAGACCTTGAACCCCGCCACGGCTCCGGACTGCAGGTCGGACTCGATGTTTCCGGGGTCCAGGTACGCGATGCTCATCAGGAAACCCGGCCCCGTGAAGGCCCAAAGCTTTCGGAAACTGAAGCATGAGTGCTGTGCAAGGAGGGACGGCGCTCAGCACCACGGGGCCAACGGAACAGTGTGGGACCCCAGGGGCAATCAGGACCCCCGGGAGCACTGCAGACCCCCAGGGGCAATGAGGACCCCCGGGAGCAATGAGGGTCCCCAGAGGCAATGAGGACCCCCAGGAGCACAGGACCATGGACCTCCAGGAGCAGCGCAGATCTCTGGGGGTGCCAAGGACCCCCATGAGCAGCACAGCCCCCCATGAGCAGCACAGCCCCTGGGCGCAGTGCGGACCCCACGCTGGCTGTTGGGTTGGGGGGTGGTTTGTGGGGGCTGCGCACCCACCGTCTCATCCTCGGGGATGGGGATCTTGCTGTCGAAGTAGGTGCTGAACGGCTCCTCGTCCTCCTCGCCCTGCAGCGGCTGCAGCGTGTTCCTGCTGCCCGACACGGAGCCGATGCTCTCCGCCGGGCCGTCCTCTGCGGGAGGGGGGGAGGGACGGGACCCGGCGTGAGGACGGCACGGAACGCGGCGCTGGGGCGGATCGGGACCCCCGGGACCCCCGACCCCCCCCCCCCCAACTCACTGCTCTCCGCCATCCCGAGCGCGGTGTGAGCGCGGAGCCGCGCGGCGCTTTGCCACACTCCGCTCTTGCATCATCGGAGCGGCCGCGCTCCGCCCGCCCCCCAGCAGCCCCCGCCCCGAGCTTTACACAACGGGGTCACGGCGGAGCCGGTCCGGCTGGTCCGGCGGGGACGGGTGGGCTGCGCCCCCCCCGTGACGTGGGGCTGAAGGAGGTGACAGACGTGGGGCAGATGTGGGGCACACGTGGGGCACCTCGTGGGCTCCACTCACCGTCGGATGCTCGGAGGTCGCGGTAGGGCGGCCCCATGGCTGAGCGCTGCTCCGGGAGGGGCTCTAAAGGGGCTCCGTTGGCTGCAATGAGAGGGGGGGAGGTCGGTGATGGGGCAGTAGGGGGGGTTATGGGGCAGTAGGGGGGGTTATGGGGCAGTGGGGGGGGTTATGGGGCAGCGGGGGGGGGGAGCAGCACCTGGCTGAGCTACAACGTTGTGAAAGTCGGGCTGCAATTTGCTGCGGTGCAAAACACCGCACCCTTATGGGGTATGCGGGGCTGTGCCAGGAGGGCACCGGGACAGCAGCGCTGCAACTGAGGCTGCAACCAACAGCAGCAACGACGGCAACTGCCCTGCGACCAACAGCACCACAACCAGAACCAGAACCAACAACCAGAACCAGAACCAGCACCACAACCAGCACCAGCACCACAACCAGCACCACCCCCGCCGCACGTCCAGCCCAGCCCAGCGCCCCACAGCATCGGAACCGCCGCAGCCCACGTTAAACACCGCCGGCAATTAACGCCATCGGAACCAATTAAGAGGCGCACACAGACAACGCGCGGCCCCCGCAATGACCCGCATCGCCCCCCCCGGGCACCGCGCAAACAAACACCGCGCAAACACCGCGCAAACAGCGCGCAGCCCGTCGGAGGGACGATGGAACCAGCTCCGCAAACAGCCGCGGGGCTTCGGTTGCAGCGTGGAATGCGGAGCTGCCAGAGGAACCGCAGCCCCAGCCCTGCGGGCACAGCGCAACGCGGGGCAACAAAACACAACACAGGGCGACACAACACGGGGCAACACTACACGACACAGAGCCCCCCATTGCCTCCCAGCGCCCCCAAGTGCTTCCCATTGCCCCCCATTGCCTCCCATTGCCCCCCACTGCCACTCAGTGCCAACCCCACAGCCCCGGGTTGGGCAAGGCTTCCACATTCCGTTCTCAGCCCCCTGCCCTGCTGTGCCCCCCCCCAACCCCAAAGGGAACCATCGTGGCCACCGGGGCGCACTGTTGGCTCACCCCATTGATGAACCCATCGGCCACCACTGTCCCTTGTGGCCATAGGACACTTCTGCCTCACAGCCCCCCTGTCGGACCCCCCCCCTCCTCCCACAGCTCAGCCTGACCCCGCACTGTTTGCTGACAGCCAACACCCAGCACGAGTGCTCCGGGGGGGGGACACACACACACCCACCCCCACCCGAGGAAGGCGGTGAGAACAATTGGGGCCATTGAGCGCTGGCCTTTGATGGGCGCTTCCTTCCTGCCCCGCGGCGCAGCCTGTGGATGGGGGGGGCGGGGGGGTCCGCAGTGTGTCCGTGGGGGCGGCAGGGGGGGGGCCGTGCCGTGCGGGTCACATGACGCTGCCCCGGCGGTTATTGGGGTCACGTTGGGATCAATGATGTTGGGGTCACGGTGACATCGGGGTCAGGGGGGACACGGGGGTCGCGGCGACCCCGGGGTCACAGCGAGGGGTGCTGAGGTCACGGTGCCGCCGGGGTCACAGACAGACGGGATGTGTCGCCATTGGGGTCGCGGCGCCATTGGGGTTACGGACACACGGGGCTTGTTGCACCGTTGGGGTCACGGGGCCGTCGGTGCTGCCCCCCCCGAGCCCCCCGCCCTCCTAAGGACCCCCCGCCCCCCCCCCAGCACTCTCATGGACCCGCAGCGCCGCCCCGTGGGGACGCCCCCCCCCCTTAGTCCCCCCCACCCCACAGCTCCCCCCCCCCCCCCCCCACGGACCCCCGCAGCGCTTCTGGGGACCCTCCGTCGCCCCCGTGTCCTCTCACCGCCGCCCCCGCTCCCTCCCAACGCCGCCGCCGCCGCATTCCCGGTCGCCGCCGCCACTCCGCGCCGGCCCGACGGAGCTCGGAAGCGCTCGGAGAACTTCGGCCGCGCTCGGAGAACTTCGGCTACCGGAACTCCATTGGGAAGCGCTCGGCAGCGCTCGGCTCCGTTCGGACCGGCTCGGAGCTGTTCGGCCGCGTTCGGCTGCTCGGCGGCCGCTCGTTGGAGCCGCGCGGTTCATCCCGGTGCAAAACGCGTTTTTTTGGCTGCAATTCCTGCCCCTTTTCCGCGCCGTTTTTTCACCTCCGCCGCCCGTCAGACCCGCCCTCCCGGCCCGTCCCGGCACAAAACGGGGCCGAGAAGCGGTTCCCGGACCGCCCGAATCCCCTCCGGACCCCCCGCCCCCCCGCGGGGCTCTCACCCATCTCCGGGGCGCTGCGGGGCTCCGCGTTCTGCTCCCCGGTCATGGCGCTGAGCGGCCCCGCCGCGCTATAAGAGCGGTCCCCGCCCGCGGGCAGAGTCCCCCGCGGGGCCGCCTGCCGCCCCCCGACCGGCTTTGATGTGCGCCCCGCCGGCCCGGCCCGTATCGAGCGGCGTCTCACGAGCGGCGCGGCCGCAATTGATCGGCTCCGCAGCCGGACTCTGCTCCTCCGCGTCGTTCCCCCCGGTCGCCCCGAACGGGCCGCGCCGCACGCGGCGCCGATAAGCGCCTTATCCGGATCGATGGGGCCGCCGGCAGCTCGAACCGCGCGGCTGCGGGGCGATAAAACCGCGGCGGGACGCGCCGAAAGGACCGAGGTGCTGTTTGATAAGGGGGAGATGAGCGAGCGGCGGCACGTACCGGGAGCGGAGTGCGTGACCGGCACCGCGTGCGGGAGGGAGCGGCGGGGAAAGGAGATGTGGGTTAATGGGGGTTGATGTGGGTTAATGTGGGTTGACGTGGGGCTGGGGTTGGGTGCGGGGCGGCTGCGGGCGCAGCTCGTGCTGCAGCGGAGCTTCGTGCGGCCTCAAAGCACCGCGACGGCGTGACCGACCCACGGCGGAGCAACGGCCGACCCACGGCTGACACATGGCCGACCCATAGCTGAGCAATGGCTGACACACGGCTGAGCAATGGCAGCGTGACCGGGATGCACGGAGGCTGCCCGCCGGTTGACCACGAGGGCGGCGCTGATCCGGCTGTGTGACCGGGCGGCCAATAGCGGCCAATAGCGGCCCATGGCGGCCGTGAGGCGGACCCGGGCTGAGCTCTACCGGCGCCCGCGGGGCAGCAGCGCGCTCTGCTGGCCGGACGGTCCCGGTCAACCGCGGTGTGAGCGGTGCGGAGCCGCGAGGTTCCATCGTGCGGCCCCGAA
This sequence comes from Excalfactoria chinensis, assembly GCF_039878825.1. NCBI lineage: Eukaryota > Metazoa > Chordata > Aves > Galliformes > Phasianidae > Excalfactoria > Excalfactoria chinensis. Next base: position 478,138 of record NC_092852.1, read on the forward strand.
GCGCGTCCGGCGGGGCGGGGCGGCCTCAGCAGCGGCACAGACCTCACGCAGAGCGGCGGCTCCGCCCGGATGCCCGGAGGAATCGCGCCGCTCGGAGCTCCGATCCAACATGGCGTCCCCCAGCCCCGGCGCCGCTTCCGCCCCTTTCCTCACGTGACCTCAGCGCTACCGCTTCCGGTCACGTGCACCGCCGCCAAGATGGCGCTGCGCAGGGTGGGCCGCTTCGGGGCGCTGCGGCCGTGCGGTCCCGGGCCGCCCGTCCTGGCGGCGTTGAGGTGAACGGGATGGAACGGGGCGGGGGGGGCGGAGCGCCGGTACCGAACGTGGAGCCCGCGGTTGCTCGCCAGGCCGGGCTGCAGCCCACGGGAATCCCTGGAGCGGCTGCGAGACCCCCTGAGGCCTCCTCATCCCATCCGGTGCTCCGGTACCATCCCGTGTCTTCCGGTACCATCCCGTGTCTTCCGGTACCATCCCGTGTGTTCCGGTACCGCCCCGTGTGTTCCGGTACCATCCGGTGCTGCCCGGCCCTCAGCTCCCATTGCAGTCACCCCCCCCCCCCCCCCTTCCCCGCCGTTTCTCCGTGCCCCCCCCGCCCCCATCTGTAACGCGGCTCCGTCCCCGCATCAGAGCGGAGGCCTCTCGTTACCGGTCACTTAATTGACCCCATTAACCCCCCGTTCCCCCCCAGGCCGCCGCCGCCGCCGCCGCTCTCTGTGCCCATCATGGCGGTTTCCCGCTGGGCTCTGGGCGCTCGTTGGCTCCGCAGCCGCTACGAACGATTCCTGCAGCGCCGCCTCCCCCGCATCTACGTCCTGCACTGCGCCTTCACGGCAGGTAACGGGGGGGGCTCAAAGGGAGGCGGCTCCGAGACCCCCAGGGATCAGCCCGGCCCCCCCCACGCATTGTTAGGCTCCACCAGCCCCCCCCGCAGTTACTGGCTCAGAGCTCCAGGCTTTGCCTGCGCGCCCCTCCAGCCCCCTGGGTACCTGTTAGGCCTCTCCGGACCCCGGGTGTTTAATGGGGAGGGGACTCCCAGGGGAGGGGGGGGCTCTGCTGCTGCCAGGCTGTCTGTCCTCCAGGCTGTCTGTCCTTCAGGGCTCGAGGCGCTGCTGGCCGACGCCAGGGAGGTGCAGCGGATCCGGCAGACGATGGCCAAGGAGGGACTGAGCAGCACCCAGCTGAGCTACAGGGACATGGAGCGGCTGCGGCAGGTGGGGGCTGCGGGGGGGCTGGGGGTGCGACCCCCATAACCAAAGGGGGGGGGATGTGGGCGTATTGCACGGGCTGGGATGCGGCTCCTGTTGTGCAGCTGGGCGGGCTGACCAGCTCCGTGCAGTTCCGCAGGGATGTCCTCCAGGCCGTCCCCGTTGCTCTCATCGCCATTCCGCCCTTCGCCAACTTCCTGGTCCTGCTGCTGATGTGAGTCGTGTCCCTCAGCCCCCCCCAATACGAGCACCCAAACCGGTGCCCCCCCTTCCCCCACCCCCAGGATCTGTGAGCTGACAGCGCTCCTTCCCATTGGGGGCAGTTGGTTCTGGAGCTGTAAATACAGACAGAGAGTTTAATGGGACATCTGTGCCCCATCGGCCCCTTCCTTACCCCTCCCTCCATCTCCTGTTCCCCTCTTGTGCCTCTCCCCACCCCTCCTGTACCCCATGTTCCTCCTGTTCCCCCCCTGCCCCTTTCTTACCCTCCTGTCCATACTGTGACCCCATCCTTCCTGCCCCCCCCCCCCAGGTACTTCTTCCCACGGCAGCTCCTGATCCGTCACTTCTGGACGCGGCGGCAGCAGGAGGAGTTCAGTGAGGAGAACCACAGCGCCCGCCGAGCCGCTTACCCTGCTGTGCTCCGCTGCCTGGGCTCGGCTCTGCAGGCCCTGCCTGAGCAACGGCTGCAGCTCCGCCTGCGGGAGCTCTGCCTCGAGGTGGGGTCTGCACCCCCATCCCACCCACAGCCCCCCCTGCATCCCCACCCTCCTTTCCATCCCGCCCCCTCCCCATCTTCATCCCCGTTCCATTTTCAATCCCCCTCCTCCATTATGATTCCCTACTTTCATCCTCATCCCATTCCCATCCTTTTCCCCATCCCGTTACACGTCCCCATCCTGCCTCCCCATCCCATCCCATCCCATCCCATCCCATCCCTTTCCATCCCATTATCAGTCTCCATCCCATCCCATTATCACTCCCCACCCTCATTGTGTCCCTGCTGACCCCCCGTTGCCGTGCAGGTGCAGCGCGGCCGCCATCCCCGCGTGGCCGAGCTCTGCGCGGTGCGGTCGCTGTTCTCAGGCCCATCGCTGCGCCTGGCTGAGCTGCAGGCCGCCCACCTGGTGAGTGCTGCGACCCCCCCGCATTGCCCTGCCCGCATCCCACCCCAGGCTGCATGACCTGCATCCCACCCCACAGCTCCGGGCCCCATTCCGTGCTGTGTCCCCTCTGCGCCCATCCCGTGTCCTGCTGCACACCATGCCCCATATCCCACCCCATTGTATCCCACCCACTCGGTGCCGTCCCGCAGCGGGCGCTGAGCCGTGTTCTGTTCCTGACTCCGCTGCTGCCCACCATCGTGGTGCGGCGCCGCCTGCGCTCCCACCTGCTGGAGATCCGGCACCTGGATCAGGCCATGTTCCGCCTGGGCCTGGCCCAGCTCAGCGAGGAGGAGCTCCGAGCGGTGAGAGACGCCCCCGGGGGGGTCGGGGGTCCCGCAGTTGTGGGTTTCAGGTGCTGACCCCCCCCCCCATTGCAGGCGTGTTACCTGCGGGGGCTGAACCCCAGACGGTTGAGTGCGGCGCAGTGCAGAGCGTGGCTGGAGCAGTGGCTGGGGCTGTCCTGTGTGCTGCAAGGTGAGGGGGGGGGGGCAGCTCTGTGCCATGGGGGGGAGGGAGGGGGCGGGAGGTCAGTGTGTGCAGGCACCGAGTTCTGGCTCTGCTGCATGGAGGGGGGGGCTGCCCCATCCTGGGAGGGGCTCAGGGCCATGAATGGGGCCCAGGGTGGTGGCTGGGGGGGGTGGGGACAGCCCAGGGTGGGGGGTGGGGCTGGGGGGGCTGTGAGGACCCTTCCATTGCAGCCATCCCATCCAATCCAGCCTTGGTCCCCCCAGCCCATTCTGAGGGAGCGGATCCCTGTGGGTACCACATGGTGGCAGACTGAGCCCCCCCCACCATGGGGGGAAACCAAGCAGACCCCCCCCTCTCTCTCCCATTGCAGCCTCCGAGGTGTCCCTGCTGGCCAACAGCATGGTGCTGCTGTCCCTCAACTACCCCGGAGTGGAGCAGCGCTGACCCCTCTGCTCTGTGCCCCCACCTGGGGGGGGTCTGCAGGTCAGGAGGCACCGAGGGGTGAACGCCGGCTCTGATCGATGGGGTCACCCCTTCCCCGTGCTCCACTGCTGCGGGGGGACCTACAAACGTCCCCATGTAGGGTGCAGAGCCCACGGAGTGCTGACGGCGTTGAGTTCCGGGCTGGTGTCATCGGGGTCTGCATTGGGGGTCATCGAGTTCAGCTTCGGGGTGGTTGAGTTCTGCGTTGGGGTCGTCGGGTTTTGTATTGGGGTCGCCGAGTTCTGCATCGGTGCAGTTGACTTTCGCTGCGTTGCCGTTCACGTTGGTGCTGGTGCTGCTCAGTTCTGCCCCTCATTACGTTGTGCCTCGTTAAGCTCTGTGCTCCTCTGGAAGGAGTGGAGCCCCCCCTGCCCCCCCTACCCATAATATCCCCCCCTGGCTCTGTGGCCGCTGCCGTCCCCCTCAGGTCGGAGCTTCCTTTTATTCGTGACGCTTTAAATACTCTCTGTTTAAATACAGCATCCTCAGCACGGGGCAAACAAACCAACACAAATCTGTTCAAAAGGCCAAAAAAAAACACCCCAAAAAAAACCCCAACGGGATCCCGCGCAGCTTTGGATTCACAGTGGAATAGGAAGGAAAACGCAGGGAGCGCCCGCTGTGCCCGAGGGGGGGGCGCAGAGCTGGAGGGAGGGGGGACGTTGGGAGCTCTGAGCGCCGCGTCCCGGTTGTGCCGTGGGGCCGAAGGGGGGGAGCCGGGTGGGGGCCAGTCCCGGCTCCGGGGGGGGGTCTGAGATGGGGGGGGGGGACGGCAGAGCCCGAAGCTCCGGAGCGGGGATGGGCGGCCGGTCCGATGCGCGTCCTGGGGGCGAAAGCGGCCACTGGGGGGTGGGAGCCGGTCCGGGAGCGTCCGCGTCCTCCCCGTCCTTGTGCAAGTGGAGCGGCTGCTGGGGCTGCGCTGATCCCCGCGGGGGGGGGGGGGGCGCTGGGCGGCGGGGCGGCCCCGTAAACATTCAGCACGTTAAAAAATAATAATAATAATAATAAAAAAACACGAAATAACCCCAAAAATCCCCGCCCCGAATCTTCGTTTGTGTGCGAGACGGGAAGGATGGGGGGGATGGAGGGGGGGGGAAAGCGGGCGCACATGGAGCCCCGAACTGCTCCGTGGGGACGCAGCCCACGGGATCCGCGTCGGTCCATCCGTGGGTCCCCCGGGGCTCCGCGTGTCCCCATCAGCTCCTCCTCCTCCCCTCCCTCCCTCCAGCCCCGCCATGGAACATCCGCAATAAATAAGGGTCGGGGGGCGCTCACACCCCCTGGGGGGGCTCCTCAGCGCCGGCCGCCTCGCTGGGCGCCGAGGGGCCGGGCGATGCAGCGCAGCTCTGCGCCCCCTCCGGCCCGGCTCCTTTCAGCCCTTCCCCTCTGCTCGGGGCGGCTCGGCCTTGGGGCGCAGCGGGGACCGTCCCGCCGTCCTTCGGGCGCTCCTCCGCTCCGCCGTCGGCCTTGGAAGGCAGCGCGGAGCGCGGCTCCACCTGGTAGTACAGCAGCGGGGCAGCGTTCAAGTAGGGCTGCGGGGCGGCCGGGGGCTCCGCGCCGTCGGCGAAGCAGAGCACGGAGGATCCCGGCGGCAGCTGCGCCTGGATGAGGATGGGGGCGGCCAGCGCCGGGCACAGCGCGTCGGGCGGCACCAGCGGCTCCTCCAGGATGCAGACGCCGACGCTCTCGACGCCGGAGCCGCCGCTGGAGTCTTCCTCGGCCTTCAGCCTCTCCAGCTCCTCGGCGCTCTGCAGGTGCATGACGGCCGACTCATTCTCGGCCATGAACTCCTGGAAGTCCTGCGTCTCGGGGGGCTGCGCGCCGGGGGGCCACGAGCCGCCACCCCCACCCTGCGGCTCCTCGTCGCCGGGCCGCGCGCCCTGACGCTTGTTCTCCAGCTCCAGCTTCATGATGGTGTGGAGGTAGTGAGTCCGCACGCGGATGGGGTTGAACTCGATGCGGCCGGCCATGTTCCCGCAGCCGTCCCGCGAGCAGCCGCAGGGGAAGGACATGCGGTCCACCTGTGGGGACAGCGGGATGATGGAGGGGGGTCTGCGGCATCATGGATGGAAGGAGCTCCACAAAGAAAGGCCTCGGGGACAACAGCGTCACTGCGAGGCAGCAGCGCGTCCTGCTGGCTGAGACGGCCAATGGTGGCCAATGGGTTGAGCAACGGCTGACCAAAGGTTGATGGTGAGCCCACAGTTGGTCATGGGTTGACCAAAAGTTGACCACAGTTGTGCCCTCGTGGCCCAGAACACCAGAGCTGCACCGGTTGGCCAGTAGTTAACCACAAGCCCGCAGTGTGCGCTCATGGCCAACAAGACCAATGGCGCCCTTGTTGGCCAACGGTTGACCACAGAGCGACTGTGAGCCAGCAGCCTGACCTGGTGGCCAAAAGGCCAACGGTTCCCTGTGGGGCTCTGCCACCATGGGGCCAGCAGAGCAGCAAGGGGCTCCATCCCGCAGAGATCCAAACCTGCCCGGCCACAGCCCAGTGCCTCCATCGGGGTTGGACGGAGGGACCCCCGAGGAGCCCCCCGTCACTCACCTGGCACTTGATGCCCGCCTGGCTGCAGGCGCAGGCCTCGGGGTCGCAGTAGAGGCGGCAGTCACAGCCGCACTCCTCCCGCGACAGGCGGATGGCGCGCAGCTCCTGCTTCTCCTCGGCGTCGATGCGGTGCACGCCGGAGGCGCGGAGCAGCGCCCGCCGCTGCTTGGTGGGCAGGGGCTGCAGGAAGAAGTAGTCATCCACCTCCACGTTCTCCACGTCGATGTCGTCGTCCGAGATGTCCTCCAGCGTCAGCCCCTCCGCCTCCTCCGACTCCACCGTGCCGTTCTTGGTGAGCTGCGGGGTGGGGAAGGAGCTCAGCGCGGTGCTGGGAGGCTGCGAACCCCCGGGGCGGCACAAGGGGACTCCAGCGTGTCCCCTGAACCACGTTTGGAATGGAGCTCTGCCATCAGCCGGTCCAACCCCAACCCATCCCAGACGCGCCGTCCCCACGGGGTTCTGCATCTACAGCAAAGGCAGGAGCCCGATGCTGCAGCACCGCTGCCGCCTGCCCTGCAAACGGCTCTGGGAAAGGAGGTCACAGCTCCCAAAATACCAGAGCTGGGAGCTGCAGCGTTTGGGGTCGGAACGAAGCCTGCGATGGCAACAGAAACACTGCAAGGAGGGGGGAAGCAGCAAGAACCAATGGTTGGCCAATGGTTGACCAACAGGTGACCAATGGTTGGTCATGAGCCAGAAGCGTGCTCTCATTGACCAATGGTTGACCATAAACCAACAGTGCGCCCTGGTTGACCAACAGTCAACAAGTTGTTGGCCAACAGTGGCCAATCAGCTGGCTGACAGTTGACCACGAGGCAGCATGGTGTTCCTGCTGACCAGTGATTCAGTAGTGGTTGACCAATGGTTGACCAACAGTTGACTGGTGGTTGACCAACGGTTGACTGTTGGATGACCAATGGTTGACCAATGGTTGACTGGTGGTTGACCAACGGTTGACTGTTGGTTGACCAATGGTTGACTGGAGGTTGACCAATGGTTGACTGGAGGTTGACCACAGGCCAGCAGCAGGCCAGGAAGGGCGATGCTGCCCGTACCTTCATCTTCTTGGCGTGCAGCTTCTCCTCCTTGAGGTGCTCCCTTAGGATCTCCCTGTGATTCACCTCCTGCTCCTGTGCGAACTCGCACAGCGTGTAGCTGCGCACCGAGTTGTGGCGTGGCGCCATGCCGAGCGAGCTGCCGCCCTGGCTGGGCACGCTGGTGAAGCCCTGGCGCCGGGCGAAGTAATACACCGTCACCTGGTCGAAGCGCACGTTCTTCCTGCGCAGCTGCTTCTGCCTCTTCAGGATGGAGGTGGCTGCGGGGAGGGAGGACGAGGGGATGGGATCGAGGGGATGGGATCAGGAGCCCCAACCGCCTCCTGCTGGGCTGGGATGGAAGGGAGCCCATTGGGAACCCCCCATCCTTGTCCCCATCCTCGTCCCCTCGCTCTACCACTGTTTGCTGTCCCCGTGTCACATCCCCACTCTTGTCCCCTCGCTGTCACTGTTCCAGGTGCTGCACTCAGGAAAGAAGCCACTGCCCCCACCTCCATCCCCCCCCCCCACCATTCCCCCCCCATCACCTCCATCCCCACCATCCCCCCCCCCACCATTCCCCCCCATCACCTCCATCCCCACCATCCCCCCCCCCCACCTCCATCCCCATCTCTATTCCCATCCCCATCCCAATCCCCACCTCAATCCCCACCTCCATCCCCCCCCCACCTCCATCCCCATCTCTATCCCCATCCCCACCTCCCCCCGCCCCCCACTCACGGATGAAGCCGCTGGAGCTGGAGGGGTTGACGCTGTCGCAGCTGTCGGCGCTGTCGCTGTTGGAGATCTCATCATCCGAGTTGGAGGCCGGGGAACCCACGTCTGCATCCTCAAACTTCCTCTTGAGGCGGCCGCTGGCGATGGCATCCATCGGGATGGCATGGAGCTCCAACACGCCGCGTTGGGGGGGGGGGGGGGTCAGCGGGGACCTGCAGGATGGGGATGGTGGGGGGTCCGGGGGGTCCCCATAACCAGAACAACAAACACCATTGGTAGAGCCGGGCCCGCGGTGCATCAATGTGCCGAGCCGCCTTCTCTGCTGAGCTCCGCATCTCCTGCACCCAAAGCCCCAAGTGTGGGGCGTCCTCAGCTCACGTCAGAGCTCAGCCGGCAGCGGGGCTGTGCCTGGGGGGGGGGCTGCTGGGCGGGGGGATGTGGGGAGGGGGGCTCTGGCAGAGCTGAAGGTGCTCAGCCCCGCTCTGCTCCATCACCGCGGCAGCGCCGGTTCTCATGGCAACGGAACCAACGGCTCCGGAGGAAGCTGTCAGCGTCCGTCTGTCTGGCCTCAGAGCTCACAGCCCACCAGGACCCCCGTCCTGCCCCCCAACCGGCCTCCTAATGCTTCCATCTTTCTATCTTCAGCCCGCCCCAACTGCAACCCCCCCCATCCCTTACATGCTTCTATATTTAAGGTCTCCTACGTGACCTATAAGCCTCCATACACACCCTATAGGCTTCTTATACTCTCTGTAGCCTCCCTGTTCTCAAGACTCCAACCTGTATAGGTTTCCTACAGGCCTCCATCTCCTGCATCCTTCCATCATTATGGCCCTCGCTTCTTACAGACCTACATCCCCTATAAGCTCCCATTCTCCAGGCCCATCCCCCATAGGCCCCTACACTCCCTATAGGCCTCCATCTTCAAGGCCTCCATCCCCTCCATCCCCACCACCCCTCTATCTTTAAGGCCCTCACTCCTTATAGTCCTCCTATGGCCTCTATCAGCTCCCATTTTCCCCCCCACCCCCTACAGGCTTCCTACAACCCCTATAGGCCCCCCATCCCCTATAGCCTTCCATCCTTAAGGCCCTCACCTCCTCCTATAGACCTCCTACAGCCGCCATAGGCTCCCATATTCCAGGCCCCCCATCCCCTATAGGGCCCCCTATATCCTTCCATCTTCAAGGCCCTCATCCCTTACATCCCTCCATCTTTAAGGCCCTCACCTTATACATCTCCTATAGGCTCCCATTTTCCAGTCCTCCCCCCATCCCTTATGGACCACCCACACCCCTCAGAGGCTCCCACCTTCAGGGCCCCCATCCCCTATAGATCCCCTATAGATCCCTATAGATCCCCTATAGATCCCCTATAGATCCCCCCCCTCCTCCGGGCCCGGCCCCACAGCGCCCCTCCCCCCTCGGCAACCCCCCGGCCCGTCTCCCGCCGCCCCCCACGCCCCGTTTCCGCACTCACGGCTCGGCGCGGTTCCGGTGCGGGCGGGGGGCGGCGGGGGGCGGCCCGGGGCGCCGGCTCGAGGCCTGAGTGCGGCCGCGCGGACCGCCCCGCCGCCGTCTGCCGACAACAATGGGGCCGCGCCTTATATACCGCCAGTCACGTGACGATATGCCCCGCCCCCTACACACCCGCGAGGAGTGTCGGGAAAGCGAGTCCGGGCGGGGCGTGACGGGAAGCGGAGTGCGGAAGTGGGGGCGGGGCGGGGGGAGGAAGGTCGGGGCGCCGCCGCGGTCCAGACGGAGATGGAGGCGGGGGGGGGGGGGGGGCGGCAAGAAGCGCCTTAAAGGGCCAATAACGGGACACACGTGGGGCTCGGGGCGCCCCCAGCCCAGCGGCTCAGCTCATTAACGCAGTCATTAACGAAGGGACATTCGGGGTGACCGGCCTCAGCCCCCCCAGCCCGCTGCCCCCCCCCCCCCCCCTTCCAGCCCCATTCACTCCTGCAGCGGCCGTACAAAACTTTACCTCCCGCGCTCCGTCACAGCCCCGACCGGCCCCGACCGGGACACGCAGCGGCCCACGAACCCCCCGAACCCCCCGGCAGCTCCCCGCGCTCTGCAGGCGGCACCGGCCGGATCCGCGTCCAGCCGAGCTCAGCAACGCACCGAGTCCTTCGGCTGAGCCGCCGTCGGGCCGAGCTGGGAATCGCCGCGAGTCGAGTTTCATTGAGCCGAACCTGCCCTGGAACTGATGAGAATCCCTTTGAGATGAGATGAGTGTCCCATTGAGCTGAGCGTCCCATTGAGCTGAACGTCCCATTGAGCTGAGCCTCCCATTGAGTTGAGTTGAGCTGAGTGTCCCATGGAGGCAGAGTCCCAAACTCACCTCACTGCCCCCCCCTCCTCCATCTGCACAGCTGGACGGGGTGATCCTCTTATGTCCCTTCCAGCTCCGGATGCTGATTGTGAGGGATGGCAGCAACCCGCAGCCAGCAACAGCACTTCCACGGTGCAGGAAAGAAGCCAAACAGCCCAACTTCCATCTCACAACATGCCAAAGTCCTGCAGCAAATCCCTGCCAGGCCCCTCCTACCCCCCCATGTGTGTGTTTGAGCCCCGCTCAGCTCCACGTGGCCGGCAGCACCGGGCTGGTCTCCTTCACATCCTCCCACCAGTCTGGATGTCACAGGAGCTGCTCCCTCCTGCTAAAATGGAGCCAGGAAAAGCCCTCGTGCAGCCCTGAGGTCCCAAAGCCGAGCTCTGCCCATTGCCACGTGAGGGCACCAGCAGCAGCGCAGCACCCATGGGCGCTTTGCAGCCGTGAGGGCGAGGAAAGGGCTGAGAAGGAGCAGCTCTGGGGCTCTGAGGAGGCCAATGGGAGCCTCTGGATCTCCGCTCTCATGTCCGGGCGCTGGAAGTGAGGGGGACTCACAGGCAGCTCGAGCACCGTGGCTGTTCCTCATCCCGCCCCCTCCTACTTCAGGATGATGTGGTAGCTGTCGTTGGTTTCGGCTGCAGAAAGAAGGGGAGCTGATGAGACACGGGCTGCAGTGCAGGGTCTGCAGCGTGCGGATGTGGCGGAGCATCGCTTACGCACCTTTCATGGTGTCCAGAACAAAGCAGGATTCGTCCTGGAAGTTCTGAATCATCTGAAAGAAGCCACAACTCAGCTGGGGCTGCACCCAAACATGGGGCTGCACCCAAACACGGGGCTGCACCCAAACATGGGGCTGCACCCAAACATGGGGCTGCACTAAGTGCTGCCAGCATCCCCAGCGCCTCCCGCCACCCTCAGCTCTGCAGCTTCATCAATTAACTCTTCGGAAGCAGCAGCAAACGAGGTAACCCACCCGTGTGCTTTGAGGGCTGCACACGAGGTGCTGTGAGAGGCAGACAAAGGAGCAGCGAGGGGCCGTTACCTCGTCGCTGATCAGGACGTGGATCCCTGTAGGGCCCTGCTTGTAAATCTGGCTGATCTGCTGTGAGGAGATGCTGAAGAGCTGAGCCAGCTTCTCCGTCAGCTCCACCGCCGTCAGCTCCTCCAGGTAGATGGCGTGGTACACTGCAAGCACAAGGAGAGCTGCAGCAACGGAGTCTGCAGAGCAGCCATGCTGAGTGGGGAGCGGATGGGCAGAGCAGCTCTGAAAGCAGCGAGCGCTGACTTGGGCTACAAGCGACTTTGAAGGTCTTAGAACTGTAGGATGGTTGGGCTGGAAGGGACCCCTCCCTTCCACAACCTTCCACTCCCCTGGTGCTGCAGTGGGAAGGACACACCATCTGCTTTTGCCCTCGCTCCGACCGCAGAGCGACACCCGGCTGCTGCTGCTGCACAAATGTAGGTCACCCATTGTCTGGGCAGCACTGCATCCTCACTGCTCCCCCTGCTCCCCTGCAGGCCCTTACCAAAGAAGGTGCTGGTGACCGCGTCGCCGTCCTCATGCTTCTGCTGCAGCTCCTGCAGCTGCTGGGACTCCTGGCACACGTAGATGGTCAGCCGGGGCCGCACCATCCTGCCGACAGAGCACAGGGTTTGGCTCCAGGGCTCCGAGTGCACCCAGCGTCCTCCCAGGGAGCAGAGCAAGGGGAGGAATTCCCTCCACAGCAGAGGGACAGGGGCTGATGCCACCCCCAGGGCTGTGTCGGTGTCAGTGTCCGTCCCCACTGAGGGATGGGGGCTGCCTGTACCGCTCCACGTGCCCTGCATGGATCCCACTCACTCACACCCTGAGCCCAAAGCTGCGCTCAGTGCTGTCCCTCTGCCCTCCAACAGGACGATGCTCACCCACATGGATCTCCTTTCCCCCCACACCCCGCCATCCCAGCTGCCAAACTGGAAGGTCAGCACCACGTCCTGCCTGCCCCGATGGCTCATCCAGAGCAAGCAGCCCCAAACCCATCACGCTTACAGCACTGGGAGCAGCGACCCACCGTCCTTTCAGCGCGTTGAAGAGCCTGATGCCGTCTGCAGGGCCACAGATCTGGATGACGTCTTCCCTGGTCAGCTTCAGCAAGTCTGCACCTGCAGGAGTGACACCACGGGAAGAGCCTGGAGCAGCACTCAGCCCCTGGGGCACAGCCCAGCACAACCCCCCCAGCCCTCAGGAGATGAACCACGCAGCTCTCAGGCAGTTTTACTGTGTTCCAAATAGAGATTTCCAACTGTCTGTGCCAGGTAATGGCAGCGGGGGGAGGTGGAGGGATCCGATGGCTGAATGTACCTGAGAAGTTCCGGAAGAGACGGGAGAATGTGGAGAAACGGTTCCGGTGCAGCCATTGCTGGGCCTCCTGCGGGGTGCTGGTGGGCAGCAGGTTCTGCGGGTGGGACAGAACGGTCACAGCCCCAGAGGGGACAGAGCACCGAGAGCAGCTTCAGTGTTAGCATCACCCCCACAGCAAGGCTGGAGCGTGCTGGGCTCAGTGGGAGCACAACAACGGCTGCAGCTGGGGTGGGTTCGGGTTTAAAGGGCTCCACAGGGACAAGGAAAGGGGAAGGAAGCAACAGGGAAAGCATGAGCAAAGAGTGTGGTCAGTACAGGGCACAGCCAGCTAAAGGCAGCCTGCCTCAAATAGAACCGTAGGATGCTTGGGCTGAGGGGACCTTAGGGGTCATCCAGCTCCTACCCCCACCCTGGGCTGCTCCCTTCCACAGCCCTGCGCCCCAATAGGGATGGGGCACCCCCATTTCCCTGGACAGCAGCGCTGGGACCCCCCGTCCTGTGCACAGAGTTCCCTCCATCTGCTTCGTGAGTTTAAAACCATTAGGAATCAAAGAGCTCCCAAGGCTGTTAAACCCCAGCAGTGTCTTCCCAAGCAAAGCGCTGAGCGCAGCACCCAAAACCCCCCCACCAGCGCCCCCACGGCCGACCCGCGTGCCATCCTTACCCCAAGCATAAGCTCTGAAGTGTGACTTACATCTGCGATCGGAGGGGGGGGCTCAGGCTGGTGGTTTGGAGACCCATTCCTGGATGGGGGGGGGAAACAGACAGAGCGGAGCCCACAGTCAGCTCCGCACCAGGAGCCACCCCAGCACCAGCGGGATGTGGGGACAATGCTGGGACATGGGGACACATCAGCCCCTCTTGGGGCAGGAACCCCCTCCAGACTTACCCTTCCCCAATGGAGAAGCTGCTGTGGGAGCTGTTGAAGCCGGGAGACGGCGCGTTGTTGACGTAGGTGATCTCAGGCCACGGAGAGCACTGGAAAGGAAAAGCCCAGAGGGGTGATGGAGCTCAGAATGGACCTGCGTGCCCACCCCGGGTAACAGCTCATTGGTGGGTGACACCTCTCATGGCAGCTCAGGTCTGGGAGGACGCGGCTCCTCAGCCCACCCTGTTTCCCACCCTGCAGCTGTGTGCCCAGCCAGGCGCCGTGCTGGGCTGGAGTGCCCACCTCGGTGAGGATGGTGGTCTCATAGGACGGCTGGTACTTCTCCTTCTCATGCGGGGTGCGCTTCTCCATCTTCTCACGGTCTGTTTTCTGCTTCCGATCGGCTCCTTTGGGCTGGGAAGGAGAAACACTCCTTAGAGGGGCAGAGCAGGACAGGGGTAACGGAGGGGTGGGCAGGAATGCAGGCACGTCCTCCTGCTCAGCCTCATGCTGCTCACAAAGGGCCAGCGATGGCCAGTGGTGGCCAACAGGCTGACCAAGAGTCGGCCAACAGCTGACCAGCCCCCAGAGCTCACTTCCAGCCCCTGCGGCTCTGCAGTTGTGTTTCTGTCAGTGTGGGGGCTCCCAGAGAGCAGCAGCACAACCCACGTGCTCCCCAGCATGTTGTTCCAGAAGGACTCAGTCACAGCCCTGCAGCTGCAACACTCAGCCAGGCCACAGTGGGACGGGACTGAGCTCCACTTCACGTCCCATGGGGCAGGGACGGGGCTGGTTGCTGCGTTACCTTGAACACCTTGATCTGGCAGCTGGCTGAGTGCAGGTGCTCCGTGTACTCCCCGTTCTCGTTCTCCTTGAAGGTGTCGATCTGCACCCGGAATGGCACTCCTTTCTCCCCGCCGTGCTTCCGCATGGTGAACTCGGTGCTGATGCAGTGCACCTGGGGAGGCAAGGAGAGCTGCCGTCAGTGCTCACAGGGGAACACGCCGTGTAACAGCAGTGCGTGTGGCAGAGCTGCAGCCCATTCCTTCCCATGAGTTCTGCAGCTGCAGCTGAGTTCACATCACAGCTCGAAGCTCTGAGCCACAGAAGCTCTTTTTTGGCCCTTGGAAACTCCCAGCTGCTCCCGGGGTCCTGCATGAGGAGCTCCCCCTCCCCACGGTACCTGGATGAACACCGACGTCCTCTTCGAAGGGTCCCACAGAAACTCCACGGTGTTGAGCTGGGTGGGATTGGCTCTCGGGTCAATGATGCCCACAGACATGGGGATATCTGCACAGAGACCGAGCTGTGACGTTTGTCAGGAGATTCCCAGGGAACACAGACCTGCAAATCTGCGACAGAACTGCCCCTCAGAGCCCAGGGCTGCTCCAATCCCCCCCATCTCCCTGAGGGACCTCACCTATGTCCAGGATCCTGTCCCCAGGTCGGTTCCATCTCCAGCCCTCCAGCTGCTGGTGCTCCGTGTACTGCAGCCGCCGGTCGTGGAACACGACCCGGAAAATGCTCTGAGGAAAGGAGGGGGGATGAAGCACCGTGAGCCCCCAGGGGTGAGAACAGGAGCAGAGGGACATGGGGGGGGTCAGGAAAGCAGCAAAGGGAAGTGCCACAGATGCACTGCGCTCACCTTCACCAGCTTCCCATTGATCTCGGGCAGCTCCCCGATCTTCCTGTTGTCCAGCATGCGGATCTCATAGGACTGCCCTGCAGGGAAGAAGAGAGAGGTTGTGCAGGGAGGAACGTCCCCTGCTGATCCCCACCAGCACCCCGACCCTTCTGCTGACACAGGACGTGTTGCTGCCGAGCTTCAGTGCCACACAAAGCAACAGATGCAGCCGGGATCTGCAAGACCCGCACCGCATTGCTGCAGCTCAGAACTGCAACAGCCCCGCTGCAAAGCTGCAGCAGCTGCGAGCTGCTCTCCTTTACCCACCGGCCACACGCAGGGGAGTCAGGGCAGCGTTAGCAGGCGGTTCCCACCTTGGTTGAGGTAGGTGAGTGTTTCGTCGTGCAGCTTCACGGCGGGCGACGTGGCCGCACACAGCACGTACTGGAAGGGCAGAATTTTGTTCTCATTCTCCGGAGGCAAGCTGGATTCCTCCTGCTTGAAGATGGGCAGCGCCAGGACGTCGCTGCAAGAGAGGCGGCACACGGGGTCACTTCAGCTCCGCTGCTGGCTGCCTCTTGTTGCTGGGAGTTGCTCAGCACGGGCAGAGCTGGGACAGCCCAACTGAGATTATAGAACCGCGGGATGGTTGGGTGGAAGGGCCTCACAGCCCCCCCCAGCCCTGGGCTGCTCCCACCCCCCTGAGCAGCCCCCAGAGCCTCCCCCATCCGTGGCCACGAGCAGCTCCTGCAGGGCTGCACACCCGCACCTCTCTGGGCAGCAGTGCCGGGACTCACCACCCTCAGTGCTCAGAGCTCCCCCCGACCCCCCCCCACGCCACAGAGCCGCCCTCCGGCCGCAGCCCGTCCTACCTCATGCTGTAGGCTCCCGCTCCCAGCTCCTGCCCGATGCCCGACAGGCTGGCATCGAAGTCCTGCACCAGCCCCGACTCGATCACCTCATCTGCCAGCGGCAGCTTCAGCGCCCAGGCCATGCTCCCCCTGCAGGGCCCGGGGCCTCGTTCCCAGCGGGAGGGACGGGCGGGATCCCCCGGAGCGTCACGGCCCCCAAACCCCCACGGAGCTGCTCGGTCGGCGGCTCCTCGAGGGGCTCCGCAGCTCCGCTCTGCTCCCCCCAAACGGCCTCAGCCCCGCAGGGAACCCCCCGCCCTACAAACACCCTGCGGCCCTTTTAGCGCTGCCTGAAGGGCTGCTGGTCTCCGGTAACCCCCTGCAAAGGGCTGCACTGCCGGGCAGCCCCGCAGCGCTACGAACCGCCCCTGGAAGGCTGCAGGCCGCAGGCAGCCCCAGCCCGACGGGCAGCCCTGCAGTCCCCAAAGGCCCTTAAGGCCCTTCTAAGGCCCTATAAACACCTCCAGGCCCTCCCAGGCCTCACGGACACCCCCAGGCCCTACAGGTACCGCCGGCCCCGCTGCCCCCGGTCCCGTCCTGCGGCCGCCCGCTCCGCAACCCCCCCCAGCTTTACAACAGCCCCGCACCGCCCCGCACCGCCCCGCCGGGCTCCGGGCCGCGGCCCCCGCAAGATGGAGGCGGCGGCGCCTGGAGCCCCCGCGCAGCCCCAACGGGGAGAACGCCCCGCCCCTTTCCGCCGTGATTAGCCAATAGGAGCCCGGCGCGGTAGAGTGACGCAATAGAACGTAGCCAATGGTGGAGCCCGCGCGCGGCTCTGAGCGTTGGGATTGGCTGCGGGAGGAGGTGGGCGGGGCTTGATGTGCGGCGTGGTGCGCTCGGGTCCCACCGCCCGGAGTGAGTCGCGACCGGGCGACGATTGAGGGGACGCGGGTTCGAATCCCGGGTCGGGATGAAGCGTGCGCTGAGTTGCGCGGCCTCAGTCGGAGTTGGGCTGGTTCGTGGGGCGAGCAGAGCCGAACCCCATCCTCCACACGGCCAGGGCTTGGGAACGGGCGTGGTGAAGGGAGAGCAGCCCCCCCCCCCATCCCCCTTCCATTGGAAAGAACGGGAACAGGAAAAGAAAAAAGAAAAATACTGTTTATTTCACACCACTACATCAAGTGCATCGTGTCTCCCACGGCCCCGGCGTGGCCTCCATCACCGCACTCCATCTGTCCGTCCCTGTCCGTCCGTCCCTGTCTGTCCATCCCCATCAGTCCCAGGTTGGGGGGGTGTTCCTGCTCCCCAAACTCCCCCCCTCGCTCTCAGCCCTGCCCGTCCCCCCTTAGTGCAGCGTCCATGTGGGACCGGGGGGGGGGAGGGGGCACAGCGCAGGGTGGGGGCGCCCCCAGACCTCCTTGAGTGACACCTTCATCGTGGGGGTCTGTGGTCCTGCAGGGGGCTGAGCACCTTTAGGGGGGCGAAATAAAGGGGTGAAACCCAACCGGGGCCTCAACGCGATCCGGAAACACAGAAAAGTCACAGAAAAAGGAGAAAACGGCCCCAAAAAAACCAGTAATGAACATCGCTCCGGGGTGGGGGAAGCGACACAGAATGGGGACCCCCTCCCCAGGGGGACACGGGGGGCAGGAGGGGTTCGGCACCACGCACAGAACGGGGCGACGAGGCACACGCGTGACACGGGGGGCAAACATGGCGGGGGGGGGGGTGGGGAGGGGGCCACAAAGTGCTGATCAATGGCAGAGGCTGCGGGTGAGGGGGGGATGAGGGGGGGGACCCCCATCCTTATGGGATCTGAAAGACGTTGAGCTTGCTGGTGTTCTTCAGCGTCTGGCGGCGGTTGCAGAACCAGACCCGAACCACCTCGCGGTCGTAGTTGAGCTCCTTGGCGATCTCGGTGATCTCCTGCCCCGTGGGAAGCGCGTTCTTCTCGAAGTAGGCGTTCAGAGCCTCGATGGCCTGAGGGGTGAATGACGTGCGGCGCTTCCGCTTCTTGGACGGCTCCCCCCCGACGAACTCCATCAGGTTCTGCTGCCCCTCCTGGTTGCGCAGCTCCGCCTCGCTCAGCCATTTCTCCAGCACCGGCTTCAGCTTCTGCGCGCTCTTAGGGGTGATGTCCAGCTTCTCGAACCTGCGGGAACAGCACGGGGTCAACACAGACAACACTAACCATAACCTAACCATAACCATAACGATAACCATAACCTAACCATAACCTAACCATAACGATAACCCTAATCGGGGTCAACACAGCCAACACTAACCATAACCTAACCATAATGATATCCATAACCATAACCTAACCATAATGATATCCAGAACCATAACCTAACCATAACCCTAATCGGGGTCAACACAGCCAACACTAACCATAACCTAACCATAACCATAACGATAACCATAACCATAACCCTAACCATAACCATAACCTAACCATAATGATAACCATAACCTAACCATAACCATAACCCTAATCGGGGTCAACACAGCCAACACTAACCATAACCTAACCATAACGATATCCAGAACCAGAACCATAACCCTAAGAATAGCCATAACCCTAACCATAACCATAATGATATCCATAACCATAACCATAACCATAACAATATCCAGAACCATAACCATAACCATAATGATATCCATAACCATAACCATAACCTAACCATAACAATATCCATAACCATAACCATAACCATAACCCTAATCAGGGTCAACACAGCCAACACTAACCATAATGATATCCATAACCATAACCATAACCTAACCATAATGATATCCATAACCATAACCATAACCTAACCATAACCCTAACCATAACCATAATGATATCCATAACCATAACCATAACCCTAACCCTAACTATAACCCTAAGCCTAACGATAACCCTACCCTAACCATAACCCTACTCTAACCCTAACCCTATCCTAACCCTAACATAACCCCAACCATAACCATAACCCTTACCCAAACCATGAGACACTACCTGAGCTCTGGCAGCTTGAGGCCGTGCCCATTGCCTTGGTGAACCCAGCCCATGTCCTTCCAACCCAACCCTCCCACGGTTCTGGTTCTGTGCCCTTTCAGGACTCTCCCAACCCGACCATTCCCCTACTCTACGCTCCCCCCCTTCATGCTGTGGGGCAGCCCCCTCCCCAGGCCGTACCTGCAGATGGCAGACTGGCTGTAGGCCGGGCCCTCGGTGGCCGTCAGCGCCTGCCCCACCTGCGTCTGGGTCAGCCCCAGAGACAGGCGCCGGATCTTGAAGTTCTTGGCGAACTCCCGGATCTCCTCCAGGTTGATGCCGTCCTCCTCGGTGCTGCTGTTGGGCGCCGCGGGTTCTGCAGGGGGACACACGGGGTGAGCGGTGAGGGACCACAAAGGGGAACCCCCCCCCCACCCCCCATAATCCGCTCCAGCGACTCACTGGACACCAGCTGGCTGACGGTGGGGGTCTCCGAGCAGGTGATGGGGACGGGGGCCGGGGTCGCCTTGGCTGCTGGGGCTGGGCTGGCGATGACCACGGCCGGCTGGGGCAGGGCAGGGGCCGGCTGGATGGGCTGCACCTGGGGGTCAGAGCCGTGTCCCCCAACCCAGCCCCACAGCACATCTATGGGGTGACCGTCACCCTGCTGCTACCAGGGGTGGATGGGGACAGCAGCGTCCCTATGGGGTGGCTCTGTGGGGCCGACCCGCACCCCACGGATGCTCTCCCCGTGCCCGGAGCTCACCTCGCTCTTGCCGGGGGTCTCGGGGGGGGCCGCTCTTTTTGCTGGTGGTCGCCTGGATGGTTCCGCTGGCCAACGTGGCGATCACTTGGCCCTGAGCGTTGAGCAGCAGCTGCGGGGTCACCGCCTGCACCTGCAGGCTGGGGGCGGGCGCCGGGCTGGCCGCTGCGATGCCGGGGGGGTTCACCACCCAGGGGAGGGTCCCGATCACCTGCGGAGCGGGAGGCGGCGTCACTGCTGGTGTCCGTCCCCCAAACGGCCGCCCCATATTGCCCCCCATCCCGACCCCCCCCCCGGCAGCAGCACCTGTCCCTGCGCGTTGGTCAGGATCTGCCCCGCGATGCTCTGCACGCTGGGGATGGCGTTGGCGATCACGGGGGGCGGCCGCCAGAGAGCCCAGGAGCTGCGTCTGCCCCCCCAGGGAAGCGGCACCGATCTGCGGCGGAACCAGAGCAGCCGATCAGCCCGACGCCCCACGGCCAACGTGGGTCCCGTCCCCCCCGCCCCCGGGACGGCAGAGAGGGCTCAGCATCCCACGGAGATGGGGAAACCGAGGCAGGGCAGGAAGAGCGGAGGGGCACGGAGCCCTTCACACCGGGTGGTAAAGGTGGGGGGGGGGGGGGGGCGCCCGGCTCCTTACTATGCCCGGGTTAAAGGCGAATCCTGCGGGCTGCACCGCGATCTGGGGCTGCGTCTCCAGCGGCTTCGCTGCGGGAGCGGCGTTGGGCTGCGGCAGGATGGGGGGGGGGCTGGGCGGGCGCCGCGGGGTACGCGCTCTGCGGCTGAGGGGGGGGGCCGGGGCTGAGCGGGGGGCAGCGGGGCCGGGATGGCCGTATTGAGAACGGCGGCGGCGGCTGCGAGGAGGAAGGAGACGGAGAAGAGCGTGAGAGGGGCCGGAGGGGACGCGGCGCCGCCTGCGGGTTCGGCTCCGTCCGTCCCATCCCGCGGGGCACGAGGATGCTGCGGGTCAGACCCCCCCCCCCAACCCCCCCCCAACCAACCCAGGGGACGGATCCCTCCGCCCGGCTCTGCACCCACAGAGCCCACAGTGCGGGGTGGGGTGGGGGGTGGCTCCCAGTTCCCGGGACCGCGACCCCACAGCGGCCCCCCCCCCCCCCCCTCCCCGGCCCCACAACCCGCGTCGTCCCTCGTCTCACCCCACCGCCATCCTCCGTCCTGCCCGCCCCTCCCCCGCTCTCCCAGCACCTTTCGGACTCGGGGGGGTCCCGACAAACCCTGTTTCTTCCAGCGCCCGCCATTAACCGCCGGTGCAAAACCCCTCCGGGAGAGGACGGCCGCGGTTCGGCGCAAGCCGGGGAGGAGCAGGCGTGCAATTAAGGATGCTGCAAAGCAGAAGAGCAGCGGTTACCTTGCAGATTGGCTATAGGCGGTTTGAAAATTCCCCCTGTAGGAGAAGCAGCCGTCAGTCCGGGAAGGGCAGCGACCGTTGCTGTAGGAAATGTCCACACAGCCAGCCCCTGCTGACCTGCCACTTGACCTGCAATACTGATGGGGATAAGAAGAGGTTGAGTAACTGTCCCTGCCGGAACCATTACTCCTGTCACAACTGTTGCTAAGTTTTCCTGAGTCAAGACCTGCAAAAGCAAACAAGATTTAAAGAAGAACAAAAATCAAACTCCGCTGCAGCATCAGCGAGGCAACAGCGAGCGCGGACGGTCGGTGCTCCCCCCACCCCCACCCCCCACCTCACGGCTGGGATCCCAGCTCTGCCGACCCCCCCACCGACCCCCAAAAGGGGGTGATGCTCCCCAACACCCCCCTCACCCCCCCCTCCCATCCCGGCCCACCCCACGCGTCGCTCTCTGGCAGCACCTCGCGGGGAGGGCGCAGAGCGGGGGATGCGGTGGTGGTCCGGGGGGCGGCTCCCACCCCCTGTGCCACCGCCGCGCTGCGCCCCGGAGCCCCCGACCCGCGATCCCGGCTGTGTTCCGGATCCAGCAAGCTGCCCCCCCCCCGGGACCCGCCCCGTAGTTACCTGCGGGGCTGCTTGCACGGTCAGTGGGGTCAGGGGCTGCGGCTGCTGGCTGCCAGGGGGGCTCAGGGTGGTGCCGGGGGGGGCTCCGGTTGGAGGCTTGGCTTTGCCTGGGGGGGGGGGGAGGAGAGGGGGCTCAGCACACAGAGCGGGAGGATGGGGGGGGGGGGAGTTAACCGGCCCCAAGAGATGTTGAAGAACAGCGGAGATGCGGCACGTGGAGGGGTGTCAGTGGGCGGGGGGGGCGGTTGGGACGGGGGGATCTTAAAGGGGGAGGGGCGGCTCCGGTGGCCGAGCGCAGCGCTCCGTGCGCCGCCCGAGTCCCACCTGCTGCCGGCTCGGCGCCGCGCGGCGTCTCGGTGCTGGGCTGCCCGTCCGCGCTGCCCGCATCGCCGCTCTGCGCCGCGGGTCCCTGCAGGCCGCCCCCGGGCGGAACCGCCGCGGCTCTGCGCTCCTCCTCGGGCGGCGGAGCGGCGTCAACACCGACCTCCAGCACGCGGATGGTCTCGTGGCCGGACATGACGATGACCTGAGGACCCCCGACGTGACTCAGCTCCGGGAGGTGGGGGAGGGGCTCCGGAACACAGCACAGAACCCCCCCCCCCGCATCCCCAACGGGGCCCATCTCTCTGCTCTCTTAACGAGCAGCTGAGGGGCTCTGCCAGCATTAACCACAGCTTTGGGGGTTGGGGTCTTCAGGAGGCCCCCCCTGGGGGTAGCAAACGTTGCAGTGGGATCAAACAGCGCTGGGCAAATGCTGAGCACCAACCTCAGGCCGGAGTGACCCCCATGGGACACACAGAGCAGCCCAGGGGCACTTCCATCACACCTCCCATGGAACTTTGCTTCCCTGGATGATGGAGGACCAACCTTGGGGCTGCCCACCCCCCCATACCTGCTCATTGACTGTCAGCGGGGCATCCTGGCTGTGCACGGCTGCAGCATCCATCGTGTGATCCCCGGGGAGGTGGCGGAGGTTGGGGGTCCGGCTCAGACCTTCCTCATGCTGCAAGGATGGGATGCAGCCCCCATCACCCCCTGCCCGCCCGGAGCATCGCTCCTTGTGCTGAGTTCCCTCCAGCACTGGAGGTGCAACAAGGCGTTCCCAGCAGGAAAGGCTCACACAGCTGCTGGTGGGGGGCTCACACAGCATTAGTGGGGCTCACAAACCCAATGGGGGCTCACACACCCAAGGGGGCTCACGTTGTTGTTGGGGCTGCACACCCCCCCCCATTCATCCTTTGGTGACAGGCCATCCCCCCCACTGCCTCCCATTAACAAAGTGCCTCCGTAAGAGGCTGATGAGCATTTGTTCCCTATGGGAAATGTCCTGGATGGGAACACCCAGGTTCCCCCCAAATCCACCTGGGGATGGAGGAGCCCCAGGGCTGCAATGTCCCCCAGCTGCATTCCAGCAGCTGCTGTGCACTGTGAAACCTGGCCTGAGCCAGAGCGTGGTGGCACCTAGGGATGCCTGCATGCACTGCCATTAACAATTCATTCCCCTGCAATGGAGAGTGGAGAAAGAGATGAGCAGGCAGCCAAGCAGGCAGCTGGAGTCATTAAAAGTTAACGAGGTCTCCAACAGGCAGAGCCCAGCCAATGGTGAGCAGAGCGGAACAAGGAGACCTGAACTGCTTGCATGGGGCAAGGGGGGGGGAAGAGAGGAACCTGTGGGTTGTGTTAGAAGGGTCCTTAAAGACCATAGAACCATGGGATGGTTGGGTTGGAAGGGACCTTAATGGATATAGAACCATAGGATGACTGTGTTGGAAGGGTCCTTGAAGATCATAGAGCTAAGGAATGGTTGGGTTGGAAAGGTCCTTGAAGCTCACCCAATTTGACCCCCCCACTCCCACCCCAGGGATGCTGCAGGGCACTCTGGAGCCCCCACTGCTCACTCACAGTTTGCTCTGAGGGCCGCAGAGCGCTGTTGGGTTGGGGACGTCTCAATCCTTTGGTGGCACTTGGGGTTGCGTCGTTGGCTGTGGGGAGAGAGAAAGCAGAGTTGAGGCCATGGGGCTGAGAACCATCCCTATCCCATCCCCATCCATCCCATCCCATCCCCATCCCATCCCATCCAATCCCATCCCATCCAGTCCTATCCCATCCCCATCCCATCCCATCCAGTCCTATTCCATCTCCATCCCATCCCATCCCATCCCATCCAGTCCTATCCCATCCCCATCCCATCCCATCCCATCCCATCCCATCCCATCCCATTCCATCCTATCCCCATCCCATCCCATTCATCCCATCCCATCCCATCCCATCACATCCCATCCCATCCCATTCCATCCTATCCCCATCCCATCCCATTCATCCCATCCCATTTCCATCCCATCCCCACGGATCTCAGCAGCCAACACACTGAGTTCAGCATCGATTCGTGTCCCCATAGGGAAGAAAGCAATGGAGAGCAATTAGCGCTGGGCAATTAAGAGGCTGTTGTTCCCATCAGCTCCAAGTTGTTTGGTGGCACCGTTTGGACCCAGGAGCCCCCCCGGATGCTGAGCTGCATTTGGGCTTCTTCACGTATATTATTTATTTTTTGGGGGGGTGGTTTTTTATTTGCAATTAATGGGAGCATTAATTGGGGCAGATGGCGACAGGCAGCGCATGGCCAGAGGAGCCATTGGGGAACAGATGGCGGCCAGCACCAAAATGCACAAAGTGATAATATTAAGGGAAGGGGAGGTGGGGGGGGGGGGGGGGGGGGGGAGGACCACCAGAGCTGCTCCAGCCCCGTGTTAATTACAGCTCTGATGAGTCACACACGGATCCCACGTGGGTGGAACTCTCCATCAGTGAGGGATCCGAAGGGGTTAATTGGGGCCGGGTCATATGGGGACAATGGAGACGAGGGGTTGGGGTGTTAATTAATGGCCATCGTTATCCCGGCTTCCTTCCTTTGGAATTAACCATCCCAGGGAACCCACGTCTCCCAGTTTGTAGGGTCTCCCACGCTGGGATCAATGAGATCATCAAATATGGGAAGGGGCCCATTGGGATCAATGAAGTCATTGAGTACGAGAAGGGACCCATTGGGATCAATGAGATCATTGAGTACGAGAAGGGACCCATTGGGATCAATGAGATCACTGAACATGGGAAGGGACCCAAGCAGGGCACAAGGTGGGGGCACTGAAGGGGGGCGCTGGGGGGGGGGGGAGATGCCACGTGGGGTTTTAACTCCGCTACCCCCAAATCCTCTTTGTGCCACCGAATGCAGCCGCTCTGCTCTACCAGCCATGCCCAGTTTTACCACTTCCAGCCCCAAAACCCACATCCCTTAAAGGGTTTTTTTTTTGGGGGGGGGTTCAGAACCCAGCCCTGACCCCAAACCAAACCCTCAGGGACCGCAGGGTCCCCTCCTCCTGCACTATGAGCTGCAGCTGCCCCCCAGCAATGCCCTCACATGGGATAAGGGTCCCCCACCCCCAAGGTAAAACCAGACGGGAGCTGACACCCCCAAATCCCCCCCACCCCTTTCCCTGTGGGGGCAAAGGGTCCCCCCTATGGACCCTCCTGTCCCCTGTCTGCACTATGAATCCTGCCAGCCCCCCCCATCCTGGGGTGCTGCCCCCCAAAAATCCCATCGACCACCTAAACCTCAGTGACCTAAAACTGTGCCCCCACAAACCCCCCATCCTCTGTCCTCTAAACCTCAGTGCCTCACTCTGTGCCTCCCCCATATTTCAATGCCCTCA
Source organism: Excalfactoria chinensis (assembly GCF_039878825.1). NCBI lineage: Eukaryota > Metazoa > Chordata > Aves > Galliformes > Phasianidae > Excalfactoria > Excalfactoria chinensis. The sequence goes on from NC_092852.1 coordinate 503,256, forward strand.
ATTCGCCCCATAAGCCCCCCGTACCCCTCAGACCCCAATACCTCAAAGTTGGGCCCCCCCATAAACCCCATCCACCCCCGTCCCCTAAACCTCACTGCCCCCACGCTGTACCCCCCCGCATCCCAACGCCCACAACTCACCCCATAACCCCCCACTCTGCGAACCCTAAACCTCGATGCCCCCATAACGCCCCCCACCCCGTCCCCCAAAACACCCCTACATCGTTCCTTCCCAAAGACCCCCCCACCCCCACCCCTCAAACCCCAGCGCCCCCAACTCACCTTCCCCAGCCCCCCCCACGCCTCCGTGCCCCCCTCATCTCAACACCCCCAACTCGCTGACCCCACACCCCCCCACCGCGCGCCCCCTTAGAGCCCACCGCCCCCAACTCGCCCACCCCACACCCCAAAGTCCCCCTCCCCCTCCCTCCCCACAGCCTCCCCCCCACCCACCCCGCAGCCCCCACCCCGATCCCGCACCGCTCTCTTTATCATAAATATATAAATTATGCTAATTACCGCATTGCATATTCACCGCGCCGGGCCCCGCCGCCCCCGCCCGGCCCCCGCGCGGCCCCGCAGCGCCCCGCACTCACCGCAACGTTCCGCTCCGCTCCGCGGTCACCGCTGCACCGCGCGGCGGCGGCGGCGGCACAAAGGGGCGGGGGGGGGGGGGGGGGAGTGATGGGGGGGGGGCGGCGGCCCCGGAGCGTCGCGGGGTTGTGGGGTGCGGGGTTGAACCAGGAGGGGAGGGGGATGGAGCGGAGCTTTTGGGGCCGTTTTGAGGCGAATTTTCGGCTTTTCGGGTTATTTTTTTTTGTTGTTTTCTCGGCTCCGGGATTTTTTTTTCCCCCCCTTTTTTTTTTTGCTGCTGCGTCATGAACATAATTTATGCGCGCGGCCTTTGCCGCAGCCGCGGGGCTGCACCGCGCAA